>NC_091325.1:2805503-2823003 GCF_038502225.1 Cherax quadricarinatus
CCACAGCTAAAACCCCACCTCCACAGCTAAGACTCCACCTCCACAACTAAGACTCCACCTCCACAGCTAAGACTCCACCTCCACAGCTAAGACTCCACCTCCACAGCTAAGACTCCACCTCCACAGCTAAGACTCCACCTCCACAGCTAAGACTCCACCTCCACAACTAAGACTCCACCTCCACAGCTAAGACTCCACCTCCACAGCTAAGACTCCACCTCCACAGCTAAGACTCCACCTCCACAGCTAAGACTCCACCTCCACAGCTAAGACTCCACCTCCACAGCTAAGACTCCCACCTCCACAGCTAAGACCCCACCTCCACAGCTAAGACTTAACCTCCACAGCTAAGACTCCACCTCCACAGCTAAGACTCCACCTCCACAGCTAAGACTCCACCTCCACAACTAAGACTCCACCTCCACAGCTAAGACCACCTCCACAGCTAAGACCCCACCTCCACAGCTAAGACCCCACCTCCACAGCTAAGACCCCACCTCCACAGCTAAGACCCCACCTCCACAGCTAAGACCCCACCTCCACAGCTAAGACCCCACCTCCACAGCTAAGACCCCACCTCCACAGCTAAGACCCCACCTCCACAGCTAAGACCCCACCTCCACAGCTAAGAACCCACCGAGACAGCTAAGACCCCCACCTCCACACCAAAGACCCTACCTCCACAGCTAAGACCCCACCTCCACAGCTAAGACCCCACCTCCACAGCTAAGACTCCGCCTCCACAGCTAAGACCCCCACCTCCACAGCTAAGACCTCACCTCCACAGCTAAGACCCCAACCTCCAAAGCTAAGACTCAATCTCCACAGCTAAGACCCACACCTCCACAGCTAAGACCCCCACCTCCACAGCTAAGACCACACCTCCACAGCTAAAACACCACCTCTACAGCTAAGACCCCACCTCCACAGCTAAGACCCCCACCTCCACAGCTAAGACTCCACCTCCACAGCTAAGACTCCACCACCGCAGCTAAGACTCCACCTCCACAGCTAAGACTCCCACCTCCACAGCTAAGACTCCACCTCCACAGCTAAAACTCCACCTCCACAGCTAAAACTCCACCTCCACAGCTAAGACTCCCACCTCCACAGCTAAGACTCCCACCTCCACCAAACGTGGTGTGTTATAGGAACTTCTTCCTACGTGCACTCAGAATCTGCAGCAATGAGTTCCTTGAGGAAGAATGCATTATAATTGAACAAGTATTTTCTAAACTCCACTATCCTCGTCACTTCATCAGAGACTGCAGACGGCGGGCATTAAACATCTTCAACACACCCAGAGAAGACACTGCCGAGAAGAGATACATAGTCCTCCCCACCAACTCCATTGCCAAACATGTTTCCAACATCTTTTCCAATACATCATTCCAAGTATCTACCTCCACAACCACGACCATCAAGGACATCACCAGTAGTAGACAGGACAAGCCTCCATCCACTGCGAGGGGTATACATAATCCCTTGTAATGACTGCAACAAATTATATGTGGGCGAAACATCAAGAGACCTCCAAACACGTATTTCAGAACACCAATATGCAAGCAGGACTGACGATACAAGGAATGCCTGTGTACAACATCGCAATTAACACACAACCATTTAATTAACTACAGAAACTCAAGACTTATAGCCACAGAAGACAACACTCAATACCGAAGAATCCTGGAATCATCGATCATCTCTATAAACAACAAATTCAACCAGAACAATGGAAACTCATAACATAGCTGAACCACTCACCAAGAAACTTCTTCATCGCTATCCCACATAAGAACATAGAACACTGCAGAAGGTCTACAACTTGTCCAATACCCCTGCCAAGCTCCCAAAGACTCTATAACCCCACCCGGTAGATCATCAGATGCAGCATTCTCCACCTGACCTCTACATTCTGAACATGACTATAAATACTCTCGTACCTTCCAACCCCAGGTAGATCCGTGTGTGACTTGAAAAAGCCCACTGTGTGGGTGAAACGTTGTCAATAAAGGATCACATTATACTGCATTTGTGTTTATATTTCCATTGCGTCGGTATTTTATACCATTTATTTCCACAGCATCAGGAGGTGGGGACGGTCCCCAACACAGCATCAGGAGGTGGGGACGGTCCCCAGCACAGCATCAGGAGGTGGGGACGGTTCCCAACACAGCATCAGGAGGTGGGGACGGTCCCCAACACAGCATCAGGAGGTGGAGACGGTCCCCAACACAGCATCAGGAGGTGGGGACGGTCCCCAACACAGCATCAGGAGGTGGGGACGGTCCCCAACGCAGCATCAGGAGGTGGGGACGGTCCCCAACACAGCATCAGGAGGTGGGGACGGTCCCCAACACAGCATCAGGAGGTGGGGGACGGTTCCCAACACAGCATCAGGAGGTGGGGACGGTCCCCAACACAGCATCAGGAGGTGGGGACGGTCCCCAACACAGCATCAGAAGGTGGGGACGGTCCCCAACACAGCATCAGAAGGTGGGGACGGTCCCCAACACAGCATCAGGAGGTGGAGACGGTCCCCAACACAGCATCAGGAGGTGGGGACGGTCCCCAACACAGAATCAGGAGGTGGGGAGGGGACGGTCCCCAACTCAGCATCAGGAGGTGGGGACGGTCCCCAACACAGCATCAGGAGGTGGGGACGGTCCCCAACACAGCATCAGAAGGGGGGGACGGTCCCCAACACAGCATCAGGAGGTGGGGACGGTCCCCAACACAGCATCAGGAGGTGGGGACGGTCCCCAACACAGCATCAGGAGGTGGGGACGGTCCCCAACACAGCATCAGGAGGTGGGGACGGTCCCCAACACAGCATCAGGAGGTGGGGACGGTCCCCAACGCAGCATCAGGAGGTGGGGACGGTCCCCAACACAGCATCAGGAGGTGGGGACGGTCCCCAACACAGCATCAGGAGGTGGGGACGGTCCCCAACACAGCATCAGGAGGTGGGGACGGTCCCCAACAGTTTCCAGGTAACGCCAGATGTGAAAATAATTTGAAACGGTGTTTTTGTTACCTCAGATTCCATTAAAGAATATTTTTGTACGTTCTCAGTTCTATATTTACCTCGTGTGTGTGTGTGTGTGTGTGTGTGTGTGTGTGTGTGTGTGTGTGTGTGTGTGTGTGTGTGTGTGTGTGTGTGTGTGTGTGTGTGTGTGGGGTAACCTACTTGTGGTTGCAGGGGTCAAGTCATAGCTACTAGAGCCGCCTCTTCACTGATCGCTAGTAGGTCACTCTTCCTGCTCCATGAGCTTTATCATACCTCTTCTTAAAGCTGTGTGTGTGTGTTCCTCCTCACATTCCTCCTCTATCTCTGTCGTCTGGTCTACCATCTTCAGAACAGAGATTCATTGTCTGGCTTCATTATCAATCATCTTGGCACTTAATTTGCATATGTGGCTCCTTGTTCCCGGTTCCTTCCTGGCTAACAACCTCTCCCTGTCTCTCCCGTCGATCTCCCAGTATTTTGTATGCTGTAATCATGTCTCCTCCTGCTCCTACTCTCCTCAAGGGTACTCTGGTTTCTGGAGTCACTCTTAATGTAAACCTCTGTGTGCCCCTCATTGTGAACTCTGCGGATACATCTTTCACAGTTTAAATACGTTAAAGGACGCAAATACACGTTAACTCGGGGCGTTAAGTAACGCCAGACGCATTACCAGGCTGTTACTGTTGGCTTCACGCAGTCCAGCTTACGAACCACAGCCCGGCTGATCAGGAACTGATTTGAGAATCTCGTCCAGTTCCCTCTTGAAGAAAACCAGAGGCTTGTTGCAACCAAAGGCTTGTTGCAACCAGAGACTTGTTGCAACCAGAGGCTTGTTGCAACCAGATACTTGTTGCAACCAGAGGCTTGTTGCAACCAGAGGCTTGTTGCAACCAGAGACTTGTTGCAACCAGAGGCTTGTTGCAACCAGAGGCTTGTTGCAACCAGAGACTTGTTGCAACCAGAGGCTTGTTGCAACCAGAGACTTGTTGCAACCAGAGGCTTGTTGCAACCAGAGACTTGTTGCAACCAGAGGCTTGTTGCAACCAGAGACTTGTTGCAACCAGAGGCTTGTTGCAACCAGATACTTGTTGCAACCAGAGGCTTGTTGCAACCAGAGGCTTGTTGCAACCAGAGACTTGTTGCAACCAGATACTTGTTGCAACCAGATACTTGTTGCAACCTGATACTTGTTGCAACCAGAGGCTTGTTGCAACCAGAGGCTTGTTGCAACCAGATACTTGTTGCAACCAGATACTTGTTGCAACCAGAGGCTTGTTGCAACCAGATACTTGTTGCAACCAGATGCTTGTTGCAACCAGAGGCTTGTTGCAACCAGATACTTGTTGCAACCAGAGGCTTGTTGCAACCAATGGCTTGTTGCAACCAGAGACTTATTGCAACCAGGGGCTTGTTGCAACCAGAAGCTTGTTGATAATTCCCCTAATGCACAGAGGGAGGGCGTTGAAGTGTCGGGGACCCCTGACACTCATTTAAGTCTCAGTGTACTCTTCGCTTTGTAACAAGAGACTTGGCACCGTGTGCCAAGTCTCTTGTTACAAAGTCTCTTGTTGTCACAACGAATGATTCAGGTGTGTAGTTTTGGCACCAGTGCCATCACAGGTGCAACATGAACTTCAGGAGAGTTGAATTTAAACCATTTCCAAGTTTCTTGAAGTTTATATGTGGAGAGAGAGAGAGAGAGAGAGAGAGAGAGAGAGAGAGAGAGAGAGAGAGAGAGAGAGAGAGAGAGAGAGAGAGAGAGACAGAGAGAGACAGAGACATAGAGAGAGAGAGAGAGAGAGAGAGAGAGAGAGAGAGAGAGGGAGAGAGAGAGACAGAGACAGAGACAGAGAGAGAGACAGAGAGAGAGAGAGAGAGAGAGAGAGAGAGAGAGAGAGAGAGAGAGAGAGAGAGGCAGTGTGATAATCCTGGTGAATATTGCATATCCTCACTGTCTCCCACACTGTATACAACACTCACTATCTCCCACACTGTATACAACACTGTCTCCCACACTGTATACAACACTCACTGTCTCCCACACTGTATACAACACTCACTATCTCCCACATTGTATACAACACTCACTGTCTCCCACACTGTATACAACACTCACTGTCTCCCACACTGTATACAACACTGTCTCCCACACTGTATACAACACTCACTATCTCCCACACTGTATACAACACTGCCTCCCACACTGTATACAACACTATCTCCCACACTGTATACAACACTGTCTCCCACACTGTATACAACACTGTCTCCCACACTGTATACAACACTGCCTCCCACACTGTATACAACACTGTCTCCCACACTGTATACAACACTGTCTCCCACACTGTATACAACACTCACTGTCTCCCACACTGTATACAACACTATCTCCCACACTGTATACAACACTATCTCCCACACTGTATACAACACTGTCTCCCACACTGTATACAACACTATCTCCCACACTGTATACAACACTGCCTCCCACACTGTATACAACACTGTCTCCCACACTGTATACAACACTCACTGTCTCCCACACTGTATACAACACTATCTCCCACACTGTATACAACACTATCTCCCACACTGTATACAACACTATCTCCCACACTGTATACAACACTGCCTCCCACACTGTATACAACACTGTCTCCCACACTGTATACAACACTATCTCCCACACTGTATACAACACTCACTGTCTCCCACACTGTATACAACACTGTCTCCCACACTGTATACAACACTCACTGTCTCCCACACTGTATACAACACTCACTATCTCCCACACTGTATACAACACTGTCTCCCACACTGTATACAACACTCACTGTCTCCCACACTGTATACAACACTGCCTCCCACACTGTATACAACACTCACTATCTCCCACACTGTATACAACACTGCCTCCCACACTCCATACAACACTCACTATCTCCCACACTGTATACAACACTCACTGTCTCCCACACTGTATACAACACTCACTATCTCCCACACTGTATACAACACTCACTGTCTCCCACACTGTATACAACACTGCCTCCCACACTGTATACAACACTCACTATCTCCCACTGTATACAACACTCACTGTCTCCCACACTGTATACAACACTGCCTCCCACACTGCATACAACACTCACTATCTCCCACTGTATACAACACTCACTGTCTCCCACACTGTATACAACACTCACTGTCTCCCACACTGTATACAACACTGTCTCCCACACTGTATACAACACTCACTGTCTCCCACACTGTATACAACACTCACTATCTCCCACTGCATACAACATTCACTATCTCCCACACTGTATACAACACTCACTATCTCCCACTGTATACAACACTCACTGTCTCCCACACTGTATACAACACTCACTATCTCCCACACTGTATACAACACTGTCTCCCACACTGTATACAACACTCACTGTCTCCCACACTGTATACAACACTCACTGTCTCCCACACTGTATACAACACTCACTGTCTCCCACACTGTATACAACACTGTCTCCCACACTGTATACAACACTGTCTCCCACACTGTATACAACACTCACTATCTCCCACACTGTATACAACAGTCTCCCACACTGTATACAACACTCACTATCTCCCACACTGTATACAACACTGTCTCCCACACTGTATACAACACTCACTATCTCCCACACTGTATACAACACTGTCTCCCACACTGTATACAACACTGTCTCCCACACTGTATACAACACTGTCTCCCACACTGTATACAACACTGTCTCCCACACTGTATACAACACTGTCTCCCACACTGTATACAACACTGTCTCCCACACTGTATACAACACTCACTGTCTCCCACACTGTATACAACACTGTCTCCCACACTGTATACAACACTCACTGTCTCCCACACTGTATACAACACTCACTATCTCCCACACTGTATACAACACTCACTATCTCCCACACTGTATACAACACTCACTGTCTCCCACACTGTATACAACACTGTCTCCCACACTGTATACAACACTCACTATCTCCCACACTGTATACAACACTCACTATCTCCCACACTGTATACAACACTATCTCCCGCACTGTATACAACACTGTCTCCCACACTGTATACAACACTCACTATCTCCCACACTGTATACAACACTATCTCCCACACTGTATACAACACTCACTGTCTCCCACACTGTATACAACACTCACTATCTCCCACACTGTATACAACACTCACTGTCTCCCACACTGTATACAACACTCACTGCCTCCCACACTGTATACAACACTCACTGTCTCCCACACTGTATACAACACTTACTGCCTCCCACACTGTATACAACACTGTCTCCCACACTGTATACAACACTCACTGTCTCCCACACTGTATACAACACTCACTGCTTAAAATATTAACCATTTACATCTCCCCATTATAGTTTTCCAGGGAGTGGCAGGGGAGTGGCAGGAGGAGTGGCAGGGGGAGTGGCAGTGGATTGGCAAGGGGAGTGGCAGTAGCAGAGG
Source organism: Cherax quadricarinatus (assembly GCF_038502225.1). Taxonomy (NCBI): domain Eukaryota; kingdom Metazoa; phylum Arthropoda; class Malacostraca; order Decapoda; family Parastacidae; genus Cherax; species Cherax quadricarinatus. The sequence goes on from NC_091325.1 coordinate 2,813,059, forward strand.
CAGTGGCAGGGAGAGGGGCAGTGGGAGTGGATGGCAGTGGCAGAGGTAGAGGCAGAGGGAGTGGCTGAGGCAGTGGCAGGGGGAGTGGCTGGGGCAGTGGCTGGGGGAGTGGCAAAAGCAGAGACTGGCAGTGGCAGGGAGGAGTGGCAGGGCGTGGCAGGGGCAGTGATAGTGGCAGTGGTAAAGGCAGAGGCAGTGACAAAGGGCAGTGGCAGAAGCAGAAGGAGGGATATGGTAGGGAATCTTAGGGTGAGGAAAGAGGAAGATGGAAAGAAAGTTTTGGGTTAAGAGAGAGAGAGAGAGAGAGAGAGAGAGAGAGAGAGAGAGAGAGAGAGAGAGAGAGAGAGAGAGAGAGAGAGAGAGAGAGAGAGAGAGAGAGAGAGAGAGAGAGAGAGAGAGAGAGAGAGAGAGAGAGAGAGAGAGAGAGAGAGAGAGAGAGAGAGAGAGAGAGAGAGAGAGAGAGAGAGAGAGAGAGAGAGAGAGAGAGAGAGAGAGAGAGAGAGAGAGAGAGAGAGAGAGAGAGAGAGAGAGAGAGAGAGAGAGAGAGAGAGAAAGTGCTGGTGTAACTCAGCTTTACAACAAATACTCTGATAAAATATCCACGTTAAGCAGCCTTCACTCTGACTAACCCAAGAATTAATTGATAAAGTCCAGAGACTATAAGTCTACACACACACACACACAATTGACAAGGTGGACAAAGACAGGATGTTCCAGAGATTGGACACAGTAACAAGGGGACACAGTTGGAAGCTGAAGACACAGATGAATCACAGGGATGTTAGGAAGTATTTCTTCAGCCACAGAGTAGTCAGTAAGTGGAATAGTTTGGGAAGCGATGTAGTGGAGGCAGGATCCATACATAGCTTTAAGCAGAGGTATGATAAAGCTCACGGCTCAGGGAGAGTGACCTAGTAGCGATCAGTGAAGAGGCGGGGCCAGGAGCTCGGACTCGACCCCCGCAACCTCAACTAGGTGAGTACAACTAGGTGAGTACACACACACACACACACACACACACACACACACACACACACACACACACATTAACAACTCATTTATCATTTAATTTATTCAATTATTTATACAATTACGCTGTCAAAACCTATTTCTCAATTTTCGCCGTGATTTGAATACCCGTAAAAAACTGTTAGGGGAAGACTGTGTTAAGTGAGACAGGATGCTGTGGTGATGCTACTCCAGGACTACTGGTTGATGCTGTGGTGATGCTACTCCAGGACTACTGGTTGATGCTGTGGTGATGCTACTCCAGGACTACTGGTTGATGCTGTGGTGATGCTACTCCAGGACTACTGGTTGATGCTGTGGTGATGCTACTCCAGGACTACTGGTTGATGCTGTGGTGATGCTACTCCAGGACTACTGGTTGATGCTGTGGTGATGCTACTCCAGGACTACTGGTTGATGCTGTGATGATGCTACTCCAGGACTACTGGTTGATGCTGTGATGATGCTACTCCAGGACTACTGGTTAATGCTGTGGTGATGCTACTGCAGGACTACTGGTTGATGCTGTGGTGATGCTACTCTAGGACTACTGGTTGATGCTGTGATGATGCTACTCCAGGACTACTGGTTGATGCTGTGGTGATGCTACTCCAGGACTACTGGTTGATGCTGTGGTGATGCTACTCTAGGACTACTGGTTGATGCTGTGATGATGCTACTCCAGGACTACTGGTTGATGCTGTGGTGATGCTACTCCAGGACTACTGGTTAATGCTGTGGTGATGCTACTGCAGGACTACTGGTTGATGCTGTGGTGATGCTACTCCAGGACTACTGGTTGATGCTGTGATGATGCTACTCCAGGACTACTGGTTGATGCTGTGGTGATGCTACTGCAGGACTACTGGTTGATGCTGTGATGATGCTACTGCAGGACTACTGGGTGATGCTGTGGTGATGCTACTCCAGGACTACTGGTTGATGCTGTGGTGATGCTACTGCTACTGGGACTACTGGTTGATGCTGTGATGATGCTACTCCAGGACTACTGGTTGATGCTGTGGTGATGCTACTGCAGGACTACTGGTTGATGCTGTGATGATGCTACTGCAGGACTACTGGGTGATGCTGTGGTGATGCTACTCCAGGACTACTGGTTGATGCTGTGGTGATGCTACTCCAGGACTACTGGTTGATGCTGTGGTGATGCTACTCCAGGACTACTGGGACTACTGGACTACTGATGCTGTGGTGATGCTACTCCAGGACTACTGGTTGATGCTGTGGTGATGCTACTCCAGGACTACTGGTTGATGCTGTGGTGATGCTACTCCAGGACTACTGGTTGATGCTGTGGTGATGCTACTCCAGGACTACTAGTTGATGCTGTGGTGATGCTACTCCAGGACTACTGGTTGATGCTGTGGTGATGCTACTCCAGGACTACTGGTTGATGCTGTGGTGATGCTACTCCAGGACTACTGGTTGATGCTGTGGTGGTGCTACTCCAGGACTACTGGTTGATGCTGTGGTGATGCTACTCCAGGACTACTGGTTGATGCTGTGGTGATGCTACTCCAGGACTACTGGTTGATGCTGTGGTGATGCTACTCCAGGACTACTGGTTGATGCTGTGGTGATGCTACTCCAGGACTACTGGTTGATGCTGTGGTGATTCTACTCCAGGACTACTGGTTGATGCTGTGGTGATGCTACTCCAGGACTACTGGTTGATGCTGTGGTGATGCTACTCCAGGACTACTGGTTGATGCTGTGGTGATGCTACTCCAGGACTACTGGTTGATGCTGTGGTGATGCTACTCCAGGACTACTGGTTGATGCTACTCCAGGACTACTGGTTGATGCTACTCCAGGACTACTGGTTGATGCTACTCCAGGACTACTGGTTGATGCTACTCCAGGACTACTGGTTGATGCTGTGGTGATGCTACTCCAGGACTACTGGTTGATGCTGTGGTGATGCTACTCCAGGACTACTGGTTGATGCTGTGATGATGCTACTGCAGGACTACTGGTTGATGCTGTGGTGATGCTACTCCAGGACTACTGGTTGATGCTGTGGTGATGCTACTCCAGGACTACTGGTTGATGCTGTGGTGATGCTACTCCAGGACTACTGGTTGATGCTGTGATGATGCTACTCCAGGACTATTGGTTGATGCTGTGGTGATGCTACTCCAGGACTACTGGTTGATGCTGTGATGATGCTACTCCAGGACTACTGGTTGATGCTGTGGTGATGCTACTCCAGGACTACTGGTTGATGCTGTGGTGATGCTACTGCAGGACTACTGGTTGATGCTGTGGTGATGCTACTCCAGGACTACTGGTTGATGATGTGGTGATGCTACTACAGGACTACTGGTTGATGCGGTGGTGATGCTACTCCAGGACTACTGGTTGATGCTGTGGTGATGCTACTGCAGGACTACTGGTTGATGCTGTAGTGATGCTACTCCAGGACTACTGGTTGATGCTGTGATGATGCTACTCCAGGACTACTGGTTGATGGCTGTGGTGATGCTACTGCAGGACTACTGGTTGATGCTGTGATGATGCTACTCCAGGACTACTGGTTGATGCTGTGGTGATGCTACTCCAGGACTACTGGTTAATGCTGTGGTGATGCTACTGCAGGACTACTGGTTGATGCTGTGGTGATGCTCCTCCAGGACTACTGGTTGATGCTGTGATGATGCTACTCCAGGACTACTGGTTGATGCTGTGGTGATGCTACTGCAGGACTACTGGTTGATGCTGTGATGATGCTACTCCAGGACTACTGGGTGATGCTGTGGTGATGCTACTGCAGGACTACTGGTTGATGCTGTGATGATGCTACTCCAGGACTACTGGTTGATGCTGTGATGATGCTACTCCAGGACTACTGGTTGATGCTGTGGTGATGCTACTGCAGGACTACTGGTTGATGCTGTGATGATGCTACTGCAGGACTACTGGTTGATGCTGTGGTGATGCTACTGCAGGACTACTGGTTGATGCTGTGATGATGCTACTCCAGGACTACTGGTTGATGCTGTGATGATGCTACTCCAGGACTACTGGTTGATGCTGTGGTGATGCTACTGCAGGACTACTGGTTGATGCTGTGATGATGCTACTCCAGGACTACTGGTTGATGCTGAGGTGATGCTACTCCAGGACTACTGGTTGATGCTGTGGTGATGCTACTCCAGGACTACTGGTTGATGCTGTGGTGATGCTACTCCAGGACTACTGGTTGATGCTGTGGTGATGCTACTCCAGGACTACTGGTTGATGCTGTGGTGATGCTACTCCAGGACTACTAGTTGATGCTGTGGTGATGCTACTCCAGGACTACTGGTTGATGCTGTGGTGATGCTACTCCAGGACTACTGGTTGATGCTGTGGTGATGCTACTCCAGGACTACTGGTTGATGCTGTGATGATGCTACTCCAGGACTATTGGTTGATGCTGTGGTGATGCTACTCCAGGACTACTGGTTGATGCTGTGATGATGCTACTCCAGGACTACTGGTTGATGCTGTGGTGATGCTACTCCAGGACTACTGGTTGATGCTGTGGTGATGCTACTGCAGGACTACTGGTTGATGCTGTGGTGATGCTACTCCAGGACTACTGGTTGATGATGTGGTGATGCTACTACAGGACTACTGGTTGATGCGGTGGTGATGCTACTCCAGGACTACTGGTTGATGCTGTGGTGATGCTACTGCAGGACTACTGGTTGATGCTGTAGTGATGCTACTCCAGGACTACTGGTTGATGCTGTGATGATGCTACTCCAGGACTACTGGTTGATGCTGTGGTGATGCTACTGCAGGACTACTGGTTGATGCTGTGATGATGCTACTCCAGGACTACTGGTTGATGCTGTGGTGATGCTACTCCAGGACTACTGGTTAATGCTGTGGTGATGCTACTGCAGGACTACTGGTTGATGCTGTGGTGATGCTACTCCAGGACTACTGGTTGATGCTGTGATGATGCTACTCCAGGACTACTGGTTGATGCTGTGGTGATGCTACTGCAGGACTACTGGTTGATGCTGTGATGATGCTACTCCAGGACTACTGGGTGATGCTGTGGTGATGCTACTGCAGGACTACTGGTTGATGCTGTGATGATGCTACTCCAGGACTACTGGTTGATGCTGTGATGATGCTACTCCAGGACTACTGGTTGATGCTGTGGTGATGCTACTGCAGGACTACTGGTTGATGCTGTGATGATGCTACTCCAGGACTACTGGTTGATGCTGTGGTGATGCTACTGCAGGACTACTGGTTGATGCTGTGATGATGCTACTCCAGGACTACTGGTTGATGCTGTGATGATGCTACTCCAGGACTACTGGTTGATGCTGTGGTGATGCTACTGCAGGACTACTGGTTGATGCTGTGATGATGCTACTCCAGGACTACTGGTTGATGCTGTGGTGATGCTACTCCAGGACTACTGGTTGATGCTGTGGTGATGCTACTCCAGGACTACTGGTTGATGCTGTGATGATGCTACTCCAGGACTACTGGTTGATGCTGTGATGATGCTACTCCAGGACTACTGGTTGATGCTGTGATGATGCTACTCCAGGACTACTGGTTGATGCTGTGATGATGCTACTCCAGGACTACTGGTTGATGCTGTGATTAGTGAGGCTGTCAGTGTTAGCAACATACATCCCAGCACATACATTACTCAGACAGCACAAACGTACAATACCGTGACTGCAACAATACATAAATAGCCCGAACACAGGGCAGAGAACCTTACGACGGCGTTTCGATCCATCTTACGAATAGTCCAAGTGGTAGTGAAGATGATATCATCAGTCCATCAACCCTGAAGACGTAGTTTTAAGGTGGTCAGTCCCTCATCCTGGAGAAGAGTTCAGCTTCATGGTCTGGAACAAGGTGGTCAGTCCCTCAGCCTGGAGAAGAATTCAGCTCTGGAACGATATGAAGAGTTGGATTCCAGATGGATCTGTCTTCTTACTTCCATTAGTGGATCCCGTCCCTTAGACTCCAGGTACCTACCTACCTGGAGGGTATTCCGGGGATCAATGCCCCAGCGGCCCGGTCCATGACCAGGCCTCCCGGTGGATCAGGGCCAGATCAACGAAGCTGTTACTGCTGGCCGCACGTAGTCCAACGTACGAACTACAGCCCGGTGGATCCGGTACTGACTTTAGGTATCTGTCCAGCTGCCTCTCTTCGACAGTATTTAAGACATCGTTCTCATGCCTCAGCTTCATATCGTTCCAGACCATGAAGCTGAACTCTTCTCCAGGCTGAGGGACTGACCACCTCAAATACTATTTCTCCAGGGTTCATGGACTGATTACATCATCTTTATTACACTACTACACCTACTGCCTCTGTATTTGACTGAAGAAGCCTACTATGTAGGCGAAATGTTTCAACAATAAAGATACCCGACTGCTCCACATGTGACTTAATCATCAGCTTGTCGGTATCTAAGACCACTTTCAACATTACATAGACGTCAACACTTGCTCAACACTAGACTTTTATCGTGTGAGATCAACTGGCTGATATCTGCTGATAAGTCTTATCGTCAACCAGGAGCCAGAGTCCAACTCTGACCCTAAGGAACAGTCATCCTTTCATAAAACCATCAACTGGCGAGGTACATATGGCCCGGGGCAGGATTTCAGGGCAGGTAGGTACATATGGACCAATATTTGGCTCCTAGGAGAACAGATAAATATGGACCAAGACTTGGCTCCTAGGAGTTCAAATATATATTAACAAGGCTCCTAGTACTTGCTACCCAGGTCCACCTAGCAGTAAATCGGGTGGCATTCTGGTCGAGGACCTCAAGGACTCCATTGCTTGGGTCATTCTGGGTCATCCTGGGTTATCCTACACAGGTCGAGGCCTTGAAGGATGACGAGGTAGTGTGAGGTGGGATCACAGCAGTATGCTGGGAGGGGGAGAGAGGTATTATCTTATTGGCAAGACAGAAGGGAAGGAGGAAAGAGTGGGAGTTAAAGTGGCAAGAACAAGGCAGGAATGCATGCAGGAGGAGGAGGAGGAGGAGGAGGAGGAGGAGGAGGAGGAGGAGGAGGAGGATGGTTGAGAGAGGGAGGAGGGAAGGAAGGATCGGGCGTGGCTGAAATACAGGGAAACATGAAGAAATGATGGTGCACAATAAACTAGCCACCGAAGTGGCTAGTTTATTGTGCACCTCATATCCATCCTGTGGAGGGTAGCGCAAAAGTATGTGGGTACACAATAGACCTAGGAACTAGACCCCAACAGGATTAACAAACAGGTTTGCAAGCAAATTTAGGAAATTTGCTTACTATCTGTGGTATCTTATTTCATTAATAAGATATCTTGACATGTCACATAAGTTATTATACTGTCTCTGTATTCCTTAATAAGTGGACAATTCAGCACATAGTGTTCAAGATAGTGATCATAGGCCTGGACACATACTGTGCATTTAGTTTGATCATCTGTGTGTCTCCCAAACTGTCAGAAGTACTTGTAACCAAGCCTAAGCCTGGCCACTACAACATCAGTCAGTGTTCACATTGCAAGTTGCTCCATAAACCTACGTCCATGTTATCATAGTGGCTTATAGATCTACTCAGGCTTCTAACTACATTCCCACAACATTCAGTTTCGTTATTTTCTTCTCTCCTAATACTACTCCTAATATACCAAAGTTATATTCCACATTCTCCTTCTGGATACTCTTCTTGGCTAACATATCAACTTTATCATTTTCCCTTTTTCCGTATTTTTGAGTATCTATATCTGGCTTCTCCAGTTACCATGTGGTTAGAGTCATTGTGTGAGTCAAGAGCCTTCAGTGATGACATAGAACCAGTAATGATAGAGTCAAGTTCAGTGTCATCAGGTAGCTGTAGCGTCATTACGATGGTAAACAATTCAGTTTGTAGTGTAGACGCCCAGTTGTTAATTCTTATGTCTATAACGATAGCAACTTTGTTAAGTTGCTCTCGTTCTTAGCTTGGGAGGTAGCAACAACTGTGGATGTAGCTCCGCCAGTAGACTCTTGCTGGAGGTAGCAACAAGAGCAGATGTAGCCCTGCCAGTGGACTCCTGCTGGAGTTAGCAACAAGAACAGATATAGCCCTGCCAGTAGACTCCTGCTGGAGGTAGCAACAAGAGCAGATATAGCCCTGCCAGTAGACTCCTGCTAGAGGTAGCAACAAGAACAGATGTAGCCCTGCCAGTAGACTCCTGCTGGAGGTAGCAACAAGAACAGATGTAGCCCTGCCAGTGGACTCCTGCTGGAGTTAGCAACAAGAACAGATATAGCCCTGCCAGTAGACTCCTGCTGGAGTTAGCAACAAGAACAGATATAGCCCTGCCAGTAGACTCCTGCTGGAGGTAGCAACAAGAACAGATGTAGCCCTGCCAGTAGACTCCTGCTGGAGGTAGCAACAAGAACAGATGTAACCCTGCCAGTAGACTCCTGCTGGAGGTAGCAACAAGAACAGATGTAGCCCTGCCAGTAGACTCCTGCTGGAGGTAGCAACAAGAACAGATGTAGCCCTGCCAGTAGACTCCTGCTGGAGGTAGCAACAAGAACAGATGTAGCCCTGCCAGTGGACTCCTGCTGGAGTTAGCAACAAGAACAGATGTAGCCCTGCCAGTGGATTCCTGCTGGAGGTAGCAACAAGAACAGAGGTAGCCCTGCCAGTAGACTCCTGCTGGAGTTAGGAACAAGAACAGATGCAGCCCTGCCAGTAGACTCCTGCTGGAGGTAGCAACAAGAACAGATGTAGCTCTGCCAGTAGACTCCTGCTGGAGGTAGCAACAAGAACAGATGTAGCCCTGCCAGTAGACTCTTGCTGGAGGTAGCAACAAGAGCAGATGTAGCCCTGCCAGTGGACTCCTGCTGGAGTTAGCAACAAGAACAGATGTAGCCCTGCCAGTAGACTCCTGCTGGAGGTAGCAACAAGAACAGATGTAGCCCTGCCAGTAGACTCCTGCTGGAGGTAGCAACAAGAACAGATGTAGCTCTGCCAGTAGACTCCTGCTGGAGGTAGCAACAAGAACAGATGTAGCCCTGCCAGTAGACTCCTGCTGGAGGTAGCAACAAGAGCAGATATAGCCCTGCCAGTGGACTCCTGCTGGAGTTAGCAACAAGAACAGATATAGCCCTGCCAGTAGACTCCTGCTGGAGTTAGCAACAAGAACAGATATAGCCCTGCCAGTAGACTCCTGCTGGAGGTAGCAACAAGAACAGATGTAGCCCTGCCAGTAGACTCCTGCTGGAGGTAGCAACAAGAACAGATGTAACCCTGCCAGTAGACTCCTGCTGGAGGTAGCAACAAGAACAGATGTAGCCCTGCCAGTAGACTCCTGCTGGAGGTAGCAACAAGAACAGATGTAGCCCTGCCAGTAGACTCCTGCTGGAGGTAGCAACAAGAACAGATGTAGCCCTGCCAGTGGACTCCTGCTGGAGTTAGCAACAAGAACAGATGTAGCCCTGCCAGTAGACTCCTGCTGGAGGTAGCAACAAGAACAGAGGTAGCCCTGCCAGTAGACTCCTGCTGGAGTTAGCAACAAGAACAGATGTAGCCCTGCCAGTAGACTCCTGCTGGAGGTAGCAACAAGAACAGATGTAGCCCTTCCAGTAGACTCCTGCTGGAGGTAGCAACAAGAACAGATGTAGCCCTGCCAGTAGACTCTTGCTGGAGGTAGCAACAAGAGCAGATGTAGCCCTGCCAGTGGACTCCTGCTGGAGTTAGCAACAAGAACAGATGTAGCCCTGCCAGTAGACTCCTGCTGGAGGTAGCAACAAGAACAGATGTAGCCCTGCCAGTAGACTCCTGCTGGAGGTAGCAACAAGAACAGATGTAGCTCTGCCAGTAGACTCCTGCTGGAGGTAGCAACAAGAACAGATGTAGCCCTGCCAGTAGACTCCTGCTGGAGGTAGCAACAAGA
>NC_091325.1:2828003-2885503 GCF_038502225.1 Cherax quadricarinatus
CTGGTCCATGACCGGGCTAGCACCAGACGAGCCTGGCCCATGACCAGGCTAGCACCAGACGAGCCTGGTCCATGACCGGGCTAGCACCAGACGAGCTTGGCCCATGACCAGGCTAGCACCAGACGAGCCTGGCCCATGACCGGTCTAACACCAGAGGAGCCTGGCCCATGACCGGGCTAGCACCAGACGAGCCTGACACATGACCAGGCAAGCACCAGACGGGCCTGGTCCATGACCGGGCTAGCACCAGACGAGCCTGGCCCATGACCAGGCTAGCACCAGACGAGCCTGGTCCATGACCGGGCTAGCACCAGACGAGCTTGGCCCATGACCAGGCTAGCACCAGACGAGCCTGGCCCATGACCGGGCTAGCACCAGACGAGCCTGACACATGACCGGGCTAGCACCAGACGGGCCTGGTCCATGACCGGGCTAGCACCAGGCGAGCTTGGCCCATGACCAGGCTAGCACCAGACGAGCCTGGCCCATGACCGGGCTAACACCAGAGGAGCCTGGCCCATGACCGGGCTAACACCAGACGAGCCTGACACATGACCGGGCTAACACCAGACGAGCCTGACACATGACCGGGCTAACACCAGACGAGCCTGACACATGACCGGGCTAGCACCAGACGAGCCTGACACATGACCAGGCTAGCACAAGACGAGCCTTACACATGACCGGGCTAGCACCAGACGAGCCTGACACATGACCGGGCTAGCACCAGACGAGCCTGACACATGACCAGGCTAGCACCAGACGAGCCTGACACATGACCGGGCTAGCACCAGACGAGCCTGACACATGACCGGGCTAGCACCAGACGAGCCTGACACATGACCGGGCTAGCAACAGACGAGCCTGACACATGACCGGGCTAGCACCAGACAAGCCTGACACATGACCGGGCTAGCACCAGACGAGCCTGACACATGACCAGACTAGCACCAGACGAGCCTGACACATGACCGGGCTAGCACCAGACGAGCCTGACACATGACCAGGCTAGCACCAGACGAGCCTGACACATGACCGGGCTAGCAACAGACGAGCCTGACACATGACCAGGCTAGCACCAGACGAGCCTGACACATGACCCGGCTAGCACCAGACGAGCCTGACACATGACCAGGCTAGCACCAGACGAGCCTGACACATGACCGGGCTAGCAACAGACGAGCCTGACACATGACCAGGCTACCACCAGACGAGCCTGACACATGACCGGGCTAGCACCAGACGGGCCTGGTCCATGACCGGGCTAGCACCAGGCAAGCTTGGCCCATGACCAGGCTAGCACCAGACGAGCCTGGCCCATGACCGGGCTAACACCAGAGGAGCCTGGCCCATGACCGGGCTAACACCAGACGAGCCTGACACATGACCGGGCTAACACCAGACGAGCCTGACACATGACCGGGCTAGCACCAGACGAGCCTGACACATGACCAGGCTAGCACAAGACGAGCCTTACACATGACCGGGCTAGCACCAGACGAGCCTGACACATGACCGGGCTAGCACCAGACGAGCCTGACACATGACCAGGCTAGCACCAGACGAGCCTGACACATGACCGGGCTAGCACCAGACGAGCCTGACACATGACCAGGCTAGCACCAGACGAGCCTGACACATGACCGGGCTAGCAACAGACGAGCCTGACACATGACCCGGCTAGCACCAGACGAGCCTGACACATGACCAGGCTAGCACCAGACGAGCCTGACACATGACCGGGCTAGCAACAGACGAGCCTGACACATGACCAGGCTAGCACCAGACGAGCCTGACACATGACCGGGCTAGCACCAGACGGGCCTGGTCCATGACCGGGCTAGCACCAGGCAAGCTTGGCCCATGACCAGGCTAGCACCAGACGAGCCTGGCCCATGACCGGGCTAACACCAGAGGAGCCTGGCCCATGACCGGGCTAACACCAGACGAGCCTGACACATGACCGGGCTAACACCAGACGAGCCTGACACATGACCGGGCTAGCACCAGACGAGCCTGACACATGACCAGGCTAGCACAAGACGAGCCTTACACATGACCGGGCTAGCACCAGACGAGCCTGACACATGACCGGGCTAGCACCAGACGAGCCTGACACATGACCAGGCTAGCACCAGACGAGCCTGACACATGACCGGGCTAGCACCAGACGAGCCTGACACATGACCGGGCTAGCACCAGACGAGCCTGACACATGACCAGGCTAGCACCAGACGAGCCTGACACATGACCGGGCTAGCACCAGACGAGCCTGACACATGACCGGGCTAGCACCAGACGAGCCTGACACATGACCGGGCTAGCAACAGACGAGCCTGACACATGACCGGGCTAGCACCAGACAAGCCTGACACATGACCGGGCTAGCACCAGACGAGCCTGACACATGACCAGGCTAGCACCAGACGAGCCTGACACATGACCGGGCTAGCACCAGACGAGCCTGACACATGACCAGGCTAGCACCAGACGAGCCTGACACATGACCGGGCTAGCAACAGACGAGCCTGACACATGACCAGGCTAGCACCAGACGATCCTGACACATGACCGGGCTAGCACCAGACGAACCTGACACATGACCAGGCTAGCACCAGACGAGCCTGACACATGACCGGGCTAGCACCAGACGAGCCTGACACATGACCAGGCTAGCACCAGACGAGCCTGACACATGACCGGGCTAGCAACAGACGAGCCTGACACATGACCAGGCTACCACCAGACGAGCCTGACACATGACCGGGCTAGCACCAGACGGGCCTGGTCCATGACCGGGCTAGCACCAGGCAAGCTTGGCCCATGACCAGGCTAGCACCAGACGAGCCTGGCCCATGACCGGGCTAACACCAGAGGAGCCTGGCCCATGACCGGGCTAACACCAGACGAGCCTGACACATGACCGGGCAAACACCAGACGAGCCTGACACATGACCGGGCTAGCACCAGACGAGCCTGACACATGACCAGGCTAGCACCAGACGAGCCTGACACATGACCGGGCTAGCAACAGACGAGCCTGACACATGACCAGGCTAGCACCAGACGAGCCTGACACATGACCGGGCTAGCAACAGACGAGCCTGACACATGACCAGGCTAGCACCAGACGAGCTTGACACATGACCGGGCTAGCACCAGACGAGCCTGACACATGACGGGGCTAGCACCAGACGAGCCTGACACATGACCGGGCTAGCACCAGACGAGCCTGACACATGACCGGGCTAGCACCAGACGAGCCTGACACATGACCGGGCTAGCACCAGACGAGCCTGACACATGACCGGGCTAGCACCAGACGAGCCTGACACATGACCGGGCTAGCACCAGACGAGCCTGACACATGACCGGGCTAGCACCAGACGAGCCTGACACATGACCGGGCTGGGAGATTAACAAGTCTCTCTCAAGAAAAATGCTGAAATATGGTGTGATGAGCAGCGCTGTGTTGGCCAAGCTGACATGCATGTAGTCAGCACTAACAGTCTGACTGAGCAAGGCATCAGCTAGACCAAAGTCTTCAGCAGATAGACATCATGTATACAGCTCTCACATACTTTCGATAGATAAAACATTGATAACGAAATAGATAGAGAAGATGGTACACAAGTCTTTCAATATTAATATAAATACTGATATTTATGTGAGATTAATTAGTATTAACAGCGTCCAGTCACTGGTACTTCCCACTCACAGCGTCCAGTCACTGGTACTTCCCACTCACAGCGTCCAGTCACTGGTACTTCCCACTCACAGCGTCCAGTCACCGGCACTTCCCACTCACAGCGTCCAGTCACTGGTACTTCCCACTCACAGCGTCCAGTCACTGGTACTTCCCACTCACAGCGTCCAGTCACTGGTACTTCCCACTCACAGCGTCCAGTCACTGGTACTTCCCACTCACAGCGTCCAGTCACTGGTACTTCCCACTCACAGCGTCCAGTCACTGGTACTTCCCACTCACAGCGTCCAGTCACTGGTACTTCCCACTCACAGCGTCCAGTCACTGGTACTTCCCACTCACAGCGTCCAGTCACTGGTACTTCCCACTCACAGCGTCCAGTCACTGGTACTTCCCACTCACAGCGTCCAGTCACTGGTACTTCCCACTCACAGCGTCCAGTCACTGGTACTTCCCACTCACAGCGTCCAGTCACTGGTACTTCCCACTCACAGCGTCCAGTCACTGGTACTTCCCACTCACAGCGTCCAGTCACTGGTACTTCCCACTCACAGCGTCCAGTCACTGGTACTTCCCACTCACAGCGTCCAGTCACTGGTACTTCCCACTCACAGCGTCCAGTCACTGGTACTTCCCACTCACAGCGTCCAGTCACTGGTACTTCCCACTCACAGCGTCCAGTCACTGGTACTTCCCACTCACAGCGTCCAGTCACTGGTACTTCCCACTCACAGCGTCCAGTCACTGTTACTTCCCACTCACAGCGTCCAGCCACTGCGTCCAGCCACTTCCCACTCACAGCGTCCAGTCACTGGTACTTCCCACTCACAGCGTCCAGTCACTGGTACTTCCCACTCACAGCGTCCAGTCACTGGTACTTCCCACTCACAGCGTCCAGTCACTGGTACTTCCCACTCACAGCGTCCAGTCACTGGTACTTCCCACTCACAGCGTCCAGTCACTGGTACTTCCCACTCACAGCGTCCAGTCACTGGTACTTCCCACTCACAGCGTCCAGTCTCACTCACAGCGTCCAGTCACTGGTACTTCCCACTCACAGCGTCCAGTCACTGGTACTTCCCACTCACAGCGTCCAGTCACTGGTACACTCACAGCGTCCAGTCACTGGTACTTCCCACTCACAGCGTCACTGGTACACTCACAGTCACTCACAGCGTCCAGTCACTGGTACTTCCCACTCACAGCGTCCAGTCACTGGTACTTCCCACTCACAGCGTCCAGTCACTGGTACTTCCCACTCACAGCGTCCAGTCACTGGTACTTCCCACTCACAGCGTCCAGTCACTGGTACTTCCCACTCACAGCGTCCAGTCACTGTTACTTCCCACTCACAGCGTCCAGTCACTGGTACTTCCCACTCACAGCGTCCAGTCACTGGTACTTCCCACTCACAGCGTCCAGTCACTGGTACTTCCCACTCACAGCGTCCAGTCACTGGTACTTCCCACTCACAGCGTCCAGTCACTGGTACTTCCCACTCACAGCGTCCAGTCACTGGTACTTCCCACTCACAGCGTCCACTGGTACTTCCCACTCACAGCGTCCACTGGTACACTCACAGCGTCCAGTCACTGGTACTTCCCACTCACAGGGTCCAGTCACTGGTACTTCCCACTCACAGCGTCCAGTCACTGGCACTTCCCACTCACAGCGTCCAGTCACTGGCACTTCCCACTCACAGCGTCCAGTCACTGGCACTTCCCACTCACAGCGTCCAGTCACTGGCACTTCCCACTCACAGCGTCCAGTCACTGGCACTTCCCACTCACAGCGTCCAGTCACTGGCACTTCCCACTCACAGTGTCCAGTCACTGGTACTTCCCACTCACAGCGTCCAGTCATTGGTACTTCCCACTCACAGCGTCCAGTCACTGGCACTTCCCACTCACAGCGTCCAGTCACTGGCACTTCCCACTGTCACTACTCTCTCTCCACTCTTACTTGGTTACATCACACTTTTCAATATTTCGTTCTTCTCGTCCAGCTTAAATTGGTGGTGGTGGTGGTACTAGTAGTTGTGGTTGTACTAGTGGTGGTGGTACTAGTGGTGGTGGTGGTTGTATTAGAGGTGGTGGTACTAGTGGTGATGGTGGTGGTGTTAGTGGTGGTGGTGGTGGTGCTTCTAGTGGTGGTGGTCATGGTGGTAATAGTGGTGGTTGTTGTACTTGTGGTGGTGGTACTAGTGATGGTGGTGGTACTAGAGGTGGTGGTGGTGTTACTAGTGGTGATGATGGTGGTGGTACTAGTGATGGTGGTGGTACTAGTGATGGTGGTGGTACTAGTGATGGTGGTGGTACTAGTGATGGTGATCTTCACGTGTCATGGCTGGTGGTACTAGTGATAGTGACCTTCACGTGTCATGGCTGGTGGTACTAGTGGTTGTGGTGGTACTAGTGATGGTGACCTTCACGTGTCATGGCTGTTGGTACCAGTGGTGGTGGTGGTGGTACTAGTGATGGTGACCTTCACGTGTCATGGCTGGTGGTACCAGTGGTGGTGGTGGTACTAGTGATGGTGACCTTCACGTGTCATGGCTGGTGGTACCAGTGGTGGTGGTGGTACTAGTGATGGTGACTTTCACGTATCATGGCTGGTGGTACCAGTGGTGGTGGTGGTGGTACTAGCGATGGTGACCTTCACGTGTCATGGCTGGTGGTACCAGTGGTGGTGGTAGTGGTACTAGTGATGGTGACCTTCACGTGTCATGGCTGGTGGTACCAGTGGTGGTGGTAGTGGTACTAGTGATGGTGACCTTCACGTGTCATGGCTGGTGGTACCAGTGGTGGTGGTGGTACTAGTGATGGTGACCTTCACGTGTCATGGCTGGTGGTACCAGTGGTGGTGGTGGTACTAGTGATGGTGACTTTCACGTATCATGGCTGGTGGTACCAGTGGTGGTGGTGGTGGTACTAGAGATGGTGACCTTCACGTGTCATGGCTGGTGGTACCAGTGGTGGTGGTGGTGGTACTAGTGATGGTGACCTTCACGTGTCATGGCTAGTGGTACCAGTGGTGGTGGTAGTGGTACTAGTGATGGTGACCTTCACGTGTCATGGCTGGTGGTACCAGTGGTGGTGGTGGTGGTACTAGTGATGGTGACCTTCACGTGTCATGGCTAGTGGTACCAGTGGTGGTGGTAGTGGTACTAGTGATGGTGACCTTCACGTGTCATGGCTGGTGGTACCAGTGGTGGTGGTAGTGGTACTAGTGATGGTGACCTTCACGTGTCATGGCTGGTGGTACCAGTGGTGGTGGTAGTGGTACTAGTGATGGTGACCTTCACGTGTCATGGCTGGTGGTACCAGTGGTGGTGGCGGTGGTACTAGTGATGGTGACCTTCACGTGTCATGGCTGGTGGTACCAGTGGTGGTGGTGGTACTAGCGATGGTGACCTTCACGTGTCATGGCTGGTGGTACCAGTGGTGGTGGTAGTGGTACTAGTGATGGTGACCTTCACGTGTCATGGCTGGTGGTACCAGTGGTGGTGGTAGTGGTACTAGTGATGGTGACCTTCACGTGTCATGGCTGGTGGTACCAGTGGTGGTGGTAGTGGTACTAGTGATGGTGACCTTCACGTGTCATGGCTGGTGGTACCAGTGGTGGTGGTAGTGGTACTAGTGATGGTGACCTTCACGTGTCATGGCTGGTGGTACCAGTGGTGGTGGTGGTACTAGTGATAGTGACCTTCACGTGTCATGGCTGGTGGTACCAGTGGTGGTGGTGGTGGTACTAGCGATGGTGACCTTCACGTGTCATGGCTGGTGGTACCAGTGGTGGTGGTAGTGGTACTAGGGATGGTGACCTTCACGTGTCATGGCTGGTGGTACCAGTGGTGGTGGTGGTGGTACTAGTGATGGTGACCTTCACGTGTCATGGCTGGTGGTACCAGTGGTGGTGGTGGTACTAGCGATGGTGACCTTCACGTGTCATGGCTGGTGGTACCAGTGGTGGTGGTGGTGGTACTAGTGATGGTGACCTTCACGTGTCATGGCTGGTGGTACCAGTGGTGGTGGTAGTGGTACTAGAGATGGTGACCTTCACGTGTCATGGCTGGTGGTACCAGTGGTGGTGGTAGTGGTACTAGTGATGGTGACCTTCACGTGTCATGGCTGGTGGTACCAGTGGTGGTGGTGGTGGTACTAGTGATAGTGACCTTCACGTGTCATGGCTGGTGGTACCAGTGGTGGTGGTGGTGGTACTAGCGATGGTGACCTTCACGTGTCATGGCTGGTGGTACCAGTGGTGGTGGTAGTGGTACTAGTGATGGTGACCTTCACGTGTCATGGCTGGTGGTACCAGTGGTGGTGGTGGTGGTACTAGTGATGGTGACCTTCACGTGTCATGGCTGGTGGTACCAGTGGTGGTGGTGGTACTAGCGATGGTGACCTTCACGTGTCATGGCTGGTGGTACCAGTGGTGGTGGTAGTGGAACTAGTGATGGTGACCTTCACGTGTCATGGCTGGTGGTACCAGTGGTGGTGGTGGTGGTACTAGTGATGGTGACCTTCACGTGTCATGGCTGGTGGTACCAGTGGTGGTGGTGGTACTAGCGATGGTGACCTTCACGTGTCATGGCTGGTGGTACCAGTGGTGGTGGTGGTGGTACTAGTGATGGTGACCTTCACGTGTCATGGCTGGTGGTACCAGTGGTGGTGGTAGTGGTACTAGAGATGGTGACCTTCACGTGTCATGGCTGGTGTTACCAGTGGTGGTGGTAGTGGTACTAGTGATGGTGACCTTCACGTGTCATGGCTGGTGGTACCAGTGGTGGTGGTGGTGGTACTAGTGATGGTGACCTTCACGTGTCATGGCTGGTGGTACCAGTGGTGGTGGTGGTACTAGCGATGGTGACCTTCACGTGTCATGGCTGGTGGTACCAGTGGTGGTGGTGGTGGTACTAGTGATGGTGACCTTCACGTGTCATGGCTGGTGGTACCAGTGGTGGTGGTAGTGGTACTAGAGATGGTGACCTTCACGTGTCATGGCTGGTGTTACCAGTGGTGGTGGTAGTGGTACTAGTGATGGTGACCTTCACGTGTCATGGCTGGTGGTACCAGTGGTGGTGGTGGTGGTACTAGTGATGGTGACCTTCACGTGTCATGGCTGGTGGTACCAGTGGTGGTGGTGGTACTAGCGATGGTGACCTTCATGTGTCATGGCTGGTGGTACCAGTGGTGGTGGTGGTGGTACTAGTGATGGTGACCTTCACGTGTCATGGCTGGTGGTACCAGTGGTGGTGGTAGTGGTACTAGAGATGGTGACCTTCACGTGTCATGGCTGGTGTTACCAGTGGTGGTGGTAGTGGTACTAGTGATGGTGACCTTCACGTGTCATGGCTGGTGGTACCAATGGTGGTGGTGGTGGTACTAGTGATGGTGACCTTCACGTGTCATGGCTGGTGGTACCAGTGGTGGTGGTGGTACTAGCGATGGTGACCTTCACGTGTCATGGCTGGTGGTACCAGTGGTGGTGGTGGTGGTACTAGTGATGGTGACCTTCACGTGTCATGGCTGGTGGTACCAGTGGTGGTGGTAGTGGTACTAGTGATGGTGACCTTCACGTGTCATGGCTGGTGGTACCAGTGGTGGTGGTGGTGGTACTAGTGATGGTGACCTTCACGTGTCATGGCTGGTGGTACCAGTGGTGGTGGTGGTACTAGCGATGGTGACCTTCACGTGTCATGGCTGGTGGTACCAGTGGTGGTGGTGGTGGTACTAGTGATGGTGACCTTCACGTGTCATGGCTGGTGGTACCAGTGGTGGTGGTGGTGGTACTAGTGATGGTGACCTTCACGTGTCATGGCTGGTGGTACCAGTGGTGGTGGTGGTACTAGCGATGGTGACCTTCACGTGTCATGGCTGGTGGTACCAGTGGTGGTGGTGGTGGTACTAGTGATGGTGACCTTCACGTGTCATGGCTGGTGGTACCAGTGGTGGTGGTGGTGGTAGTGGTACTAGTGATGGTGACCTTCACGTGTCATGGCTGGTGGTACCAGTGGTGGTGGTGGTACTAGTGATGGTGACTTTCACGTGTCATGGCTGGTGGTACCAGTGGTGGTGGTGGTGGTACTAGTGATGGTGACCTTCACGTGTCATGGCTGGTGGTACCAGTGGTGGTGGTGGTGGTACTAGTGATGGTGACCTTCACGTGTCATGGCTGGTGGTACCAGTGGTGGTGGTGGTACTAGCGATGGTGACCTTCACGTGTCATGGCTGGTGGTACCAGTGGTGGTGGTGGTACTAGCGATGGTGACCTTCACGTGTCATGGCTGGTGGTACCAGTGGTGGTGGTAGTGGTACTAGTGATGGTGACCTTCACGTGTCATGGCTGGTGGTACCAGTGGTGGTGGTGGTGGTACTAGCGATGGTGACCTTCACGTGTCATGGCTGGTGGTACCAGTGGTGGTGGTGGTGGTACTAGTGATAGTGACCTTCACGTGTCATGGCTGGTGGTACCAGTGGTGGTGGTGGTGGTACTAGCGATGGTGACCTTCACGTGTCATGGCTGGTGGTACAAGTGGTGGTGGTGGTGGTGGTACTAGTGATGGTGACCTTCACGTGTCATGGCTGGTGGTACCAGTGGTGGTGGTGGTGGTACTAGTGATAGTGACCTTCACGTGTCATGGCTGGTGGTACCAGTGGTGGTGGTGGTGGTACTAGCGATGGTGACCTTCACGTGTCATGGCTGGTGGTACCAGTGGTGGTGGTGGTGGTACTAGCGATGGTGACCTTCACGTGTCATGGCTGGTGGTACCAGTGGTGGTGGTGGTGGTGGTACTAGTGATGGTGACATTCACGTGTCATGGCTGGTGGTACCAGTGGTGGTGGTGGTACTAGTGATGGTGACTTTCACGTGTCATGGCTGGTGGTACCAGTGGTGGTGGTGGTGGTACTAGCGATGGTGACCTTCACGTATCATGGCTGGTGGTACCAGTGGTGGTGGTAGTGGTACTAGTGATGGTGACCTTCACGTGTCATGGCTGGTGGTACCAGTGGTGGTGGTGGTGGTGGTGATACTAGTGATGGTGACCTTCACGTGTCATGGCTGGTGGTACCAGTGGTGGTGGTAGTGGTACTAGTGATGGTGACCTTCACGTGTCATGGCTGGTGGTACCAGTGGTGGTGGTGGTGGTGGTGGTGGTACTAGTGATGGTGACCTTCACGTGTCATGGCTGGTGGTACCAGTGGTGGTGGTGGTGGTACCAGCGATGGTGACCTTCACGTATCATGGCTGGTGGTACCAGTGGTGGTGGTGGTGGTGGTGGTACTAGTGATAGTGACCTTCAAGTGTCATGGCTGGTGGTACCAGTGGTGGTGGTAGTGGTACTAGTGATGGTGACCTTCACATGTCATGGCTGGTGGTACCAGTGGTGGTGGTGGTGGTACTAGTGATGGTGACCTTCACGTGTCATGGCTGGTGGTACCAGTGGTGGTGGTGGTGGTACTAGTGATAGTGACCTTCAAGTGTCATGGCTGGTGGTACCAGTGGTGGTGGTAGTGGTACTAGTGATGATGACCTTCACGTATCATGGCTGGTGGTACCAGTGGTGGTGGTGGTGGTACTAGTGATGGTGACCTTCACATGTCATGGCTGGTGGTACCAGTGGTGGTGGTGGTGGTACTAGCGATGGTGACCTTCACGTATCATGGCTGGTGGTACCAGTGGTGGTGGTAGTGGTACTAGTGATGGTGACCTTCACGTGTCATGGCTGGTGGTACCAGTGGTGGTGGTAGTGGTACTAGTGATGGTGACCTTCACATGTCATGGCTGGTGGTACCAGTGGTGGTGGTGGTGGTACTAGCGATGGTGACCTTCACGTGTCATGGCTGGTGGTACCAGTGGTGGTGGTGGTGGTACTAGTGATAGTGACCTTCACGTGTCATGGCTGGTGGTACCAGTGGTGGTGGTAGTGGTACTAGTGATGGTGACCTTCACATGTCATGGCTGGTGGTACCAGTGGTGGTGGTGGTGGTACTAGTGATAGTGACCTTCACGTGTCATGGCTGGTGGTACCAGTGGTGGTGTTGGTGGTACTAGTGATGGTGACCTTCACATGTCATGGCTGGTGGTACCAGTGGTGGTGGTGGTGGTGGTACTAGTGATAGTGACCTTCACGTGTCAGTGGTGGTGGTGGTGGTGGTACTAGTGATAGTGACCTTCACGTGTCATGGCTGGTGGTACCAGTGGTGGTGGTGGTGGTGGTACTAGTGATAGTGACCTTCACGTGTCATGGCTGGTGGTACCAGTGGTGGTGGTGGTGGTGGTACTAGTGATGGTGACCTTCAAGTGTCATGGCTGGTGGTACCAGTGGTGGTGGTAGTGGTACTAGTGATGGTGACCTTCAAGTGTCATGGCTGGTGGTACCAGTGGTGGTGGTGGTGGTGGTACTAGTGATGGTGACCTTCAAGTGTCATGGCTGGTGGTACCAGTGGTTGTGGTGGTGGTGGTGGTGGTGGTACTAGTGATGGTGACCTTCAAGTGTCATGGCTGGTGGTACCAGTGGTTGTGGTGGTGGTGGTGGTGGTGGTACTAGTGATGGTGACCTTCAAGTGTCATGGCTGGTGGTACCAGTGGTGGTGGTGGTGGTACTAGTGATAGTGACCTTCACGTGTCATGGCTGGTGGTACCAGTGGTGGTGGTGGTGGTACTAGTGATAGTGACCTTCAAGTGTCATGGCTGGTGGTACCAGTGGTGGTGGTGGTGGTACTAGTGATAGTGACCTTCACGTGTCATGGCTGGTGGTACCAGTGGTTGTGGTGGTGGTACTAGTGATAGTGACCTTCACGTGTCATGGCTGGTGGTACCAGTGGTTGTGGTGGTGGTACTAGTGATGGTGACCTTCAAGTGTCATGGCTGGTGGTACCAGTGGTTGTGGTGGTGGTACTAGTGATAGTGACCTTCACGTGTCATGGCTGGTGGTACCAGTGGTTGTGGTGGTGGTACTAGTGATGGTGACCTTCAAGTGTCATGGCTGGTGGTACCAGTGGTTGTGGTGGTGGTACTAGTGATGGTGACCTTCACGTGTCATGGCTGGTGGTACCAGTGGTTGTGGTGGTGGTACTAGTGATGGACCTTCACGTGTCATGGCCCAGTGGTGGTGGTGGTGGTACTAGTGATGGTGACCTTCAAGTGTCATGGCTGGTGAACACCACACAAGTCTTCAAGTCATTATTCAATAAATTGCCTTATTACCACTCCAGTGGAGGCAGCCATCTTGATAGATTGTTACTTCTATCTCTATTGTGTCCACTCCATCCCTTTCTCCCTCCTTCCACATCAACCCTCCCTCCCTTTCTCCCTATCCTTCCACACCTACCCTCTTTCTGTTTTCCCCTCTCCGTTCCCTCTACCTTCCCTCTCTTCTATTCCTATCCTTCCCCTTCAATTTTCCCTCACATTAACTATCTTTTAGTTACATATTATCTTCACTATGAACTTAATCTCAAAATTTATTCTTTGCCAGGTCATTCCTTCTATAATTGTCCCTCCTTGTCTTATACAGCAGCACTTCCCATTTTCTTTTCTGTACCCCAGGTACCCCAATGGCAATACAAGGACTCCAATGGAAATACATGGACCACAATGGAAATACAAGGACCCCAATGGAAATACAAGGACCACAATACAAATACAAGGACCACAATAGAAATACAAGGACCACTATAGAAATACAAGGACCACAATGGAAATACAAGGACCACAATGGAAATACAAGGACCCCAATGGAAATACAAGGACCCCAATGGAAATACAAGGACCACAATGGAAATACAAGGACCACAATAGAAATACAAGGACCACAATAGAAATACAAGGACCACAATAGAAATACAAGGACCACAATGGAAATACAAGGACCACAATAGAAATACAAGGACCACAATGGAAATACAAGGACCACAATAGAAATTCAAGAACCACAATGGAAATACAAGAGCCAATAATGGAAATACAAGGACCACAATGGAAATACAAGGATCACCAATGGAAATACAAGGACCACAATGGAAATACAAGGACCACAATGGAAATACAAGGACCACAATAGAAATACAAGGACCACAATAGAAATACAAGGACCACAATGGAAATACAAGGACCACAATAGAAATACAAGGACCACAATGGAAATACAAGGATCACCAATGGAAATACAAGAGCCACCAATGGAAATACAAGGACCACAATGGAAATACAAGAGCCAATAATGGAAATACAAGGACCACAATGGAAATACAAGGATCACCAATGGAAATACAAGAGCCACCAACGGAAATACAAGGACCACAATGGAAATACAAGGACCACAATAGAAATTCAAGAACCACAATGGAAATACAAGAGCCAATAATGGAAATACAAGGACCACAATGGAAATACAAGGATCACCAATGGAAATACAAGGACCACAATGGAAATATAAGGACCACAATGGAAATACAAGGACCCCAATGGAAATATAAGGACCACCAATGGAAATACAAGGACCACAATGGAAATACAAGGACCCCAATGGAAATACAAGGACCACAATGGAAATACAAGAACCACAATAGAAATACAAGGACCACAATAGAAATACAAAGACCACAATAGAAATACAAGAACCACAATGGAAATAAAAGAGCCACCAATGGAAATACAAGGACCACAATGGAAATACAAGGACCACAATGGAAATACAAGGACCACAATGGAAACACATGGACCACAATGGAAATACAAGAACCATCAATGGAAATACAAGGACCACAATGGAAATACAAGAACCATCAATGGAAATACAAGGACCACCAATGGAAATACAGAGACCACAATGGAAATACAAGGACCACAATGGAAATACAAGGACCACAATAGAAATACAAGGACCACAATGGAAATACAAGAGCCACCAATGGAAATACAAGGACCACAATGGAAATACAAGGACCACCAATGGAAACACAAGGACCACCAATGGAAATACAAGGACCACAATGGAAATACAAGGACCACAATGGAAATACAAGGACCACCAATGGAAATACAAGGACCACAATGGAAATACAAGGACCACAATGGAAATACAAGGACCACAATGGAAATACAAGGACCACAATGGAAATACAAGGACCACCAATGGAAATACAAGGACCACAATGGAAATACATGGACCACAATGGAAATACAAGAACCATCAATGGAAATACAAGGACCACCAATGGAAATACAAGGACCACAATGGAAATACAAGGACCACAATGGAAATACAAGGACCACATTAGAAATACAAGAACCACAATAGAAATACAAGGACCACAATAGAAATACAAGGACCACAATGGAAATACAAGGACCACAATAGAAATACAAGGACCACAATGGAAATACAAGGACCACAATAGAAATGCAAGAACCACAATGGAAATACAAGAGCCACCAATGGAAATACAAGGACCACAATGGAAATACAAGGATCACCAATGGAAATACAAGGACCACAATGGAAATACAAGGACCACAATGGAAACACATGGACCACAATGGAAATACAAGAACCATCAATGGAAATACAAGGACCACAATGGAAATACAAGAACCATCAATGGAAATACAAGGACCACCAATGGAAATACAAGGACCACAATGGAAATACAAGGACCACAATGGAAATACAAGGACCACAATGGAAATACAAGGACCACAATAGAAATACAAGGACCACAATGGAAATACAAGAGCCACAATAGAAATACAAGGACCACAATGGAAATACAAGGACCACAATGGAAATACAAGGACCACCAATGGAAATACAAGGACCACCAATGGAAATACAAGGACCACAATGGAAATACAAAAACCACCAATGGAAATACAAGGACCACAATGGAAACACAAGAACCACAATGGAAATACAAGGACCACAATGGAAATACAAAAACCACCAATGGAAATACAAGGACCACCAATAGAAATACAAGGACCACCAATGGAAATACAAGGACCACAATGGAAATACAAGGACCACAATGGAAATACAAGGACCACCAATGGAAATACAAGGACCACAATGGAAATACATGGACCACAATGGAAATACAAGAACCATCAATGGAAATACAAGGACCACAATGGAAATACAATGACCACCAATGGAAATACAAGGACCACCAATAGAAATACAAGGACCACCAATGGAAATACAAGGACCACAATGGAAATACATGGACCACAATGGAAATACAAGAACCATCAATGGAAATACAAGGACCACCAATGGAAATACAAGGATCACAATGGAAATACAAGAACCATCAATGGAAATACAAGAACTACCAATGGAAATACAAGGACCACCAATGGAAATACAAGGACCACAATGGAAATACATGGACCACAATGGAAATACAAGAACCATCAATGGAAATACAAGGACCACAATGGAAATACAATGACCACCAATGGAAATACAAGGACCACCAATAGAAATACAAGGACCACCAATGGAAATACATGGACCACAATGGAAATACAAGAACGATCAATGGAAATACAAGGACCACAATGGAAATACAAGGACCACCAATGGAAATACAAGGACCACCAATGGAAATACAAGGACCACCAATGGAAATACAAGGACCACCAATGGAAATACAAGGACCACCAATGGAAATACAAGGACCACCAATGGAAATACAAGGACCACCAATGGAAATACATGGACCACCAATGGAAATACAAGGACCACCAATGGAAATACAAGGACCACCAATGGAAATACAAGGACCACCAATGGAAATTATTCACTTTGACTGACTTTTTGTGTTCTGGTTGGTAATTTACACATATGTTGCTGTGTATGATAATTTGTGTAACTGTATTTATGTATACCTAAGTACACTTACACCCTTTCCCCATTTTCTGTATAAACCCTTCCAGGTGAGTGGAGAGAGAGAGAGAGAGAGAGAGAGAGAGAGAGAGAGAGAGAGAGAGAGAGAGAGAGAGAGAGAGAGAGATAGAGAGAGAGAGACAACACCGTCACAACGCTGCCACAATAACAAGACAACACAATAAAAATCGCTCGTTAATTGGATTCGATAGTGAGAAACTTGAGAGAGACACGAGACACCAGTGTTGTCTCCAGGGAAGACAGAAACAGATAGATAGATAGAGTGAGAGAGAGAGAGAGAGAGAGAGAGAGAGAGAGAGAGAGAGAGAGAGAGAGAGAGAGAGAGAGAGAGAGAGAGAGAGAGAGAGAGAGAGAGAGAGAAACATCGCTTCATCTGAGACCATTTATTCCCAAGATGGGTCGAGTCTGGAACATGTTCAGACAGCATAATGACATCAACGAAACGAAATCAGTTGATCAAATGAAATTGCTGGTTCACAGATGGCCCACAACTGGCTCACAGATGGCCCACAACTGGCTCACAGATGGCCTACAGCTGGCTTACAGATTGCCTACAGCTGGCTCACAGATGGCCTACAACTGGCTCACAGATGTCCTACAACTGGCTCACAGATGGCCCGCAACTGGCTCACAGATGGCCTACAACTGGCTCACAGATGGCCTACAACTGGCTTACAGATAGCCTACAACTGGCTCACAGAGGGCCTACAGCTGGCTAACAGATGGCCTACAACTGGTTTACAGATGGCCTACAACTGGCTCACAGAGGGCCTACAGCTTGCTCACAAATGGCTCCAACTTCATCCTGTTCCTTACTTGGATGTCTCATAACATTAAAAGTTTTTTTAACGAGTTGATGTAGGTAACAGCTCTCAGCTGGTAAATAAAGTTAGTAAGCTTAACCTTGTAAAACATTGTGTAAGAGAAAGAGAAAATAGGCAGTTATTGTAACCCTGAGAGAGGGCTAAACATGTAAGGGCGGGACATTCATCCACCGAGAACTGGGAGCTAATCAACCTCTGATTAAAGAGAGAGAAGCACTCCCATTCCTGGGATCAAGAGCCCATATATATATGCTCAATAATAACCCAGATGGAGACAGACACACAGGACATTTGATTAGTCTGTATATTTCGATCCCCTTCTGGGATCCTCATCTGCTGAAGAGGACCCCAGAAGGAGGTCGAAATATACAGTTCAACCACACCTGTGTTTCTGTCTGCACGTGAGTTATTGATATTACAAGTATATTCCATAATGTGATCTATTATCATATTCTCCTGTTTTCCGCATAATTATTATTATTATTATTATTATTATTATTATTATTATTATTATTATTATTATTATTATTATTCACTAGTGTGTGCTAAACCCATGAGGATTATGCAGGGCCTAGTGAATGGGAGGTTTGATCCAAGAAAGAGGAAGGCAGGTCAAACTGTCTACATCAAGATCCCTTCACCAGCATCAAGGTACTCTCCTCCCCTTCACCAGCATCAAGGTACTCTCCTCCCCTTCACCAGCATCACGGCGCCCTCCCCTTCACCAGCATCAAGGTACTCTCCTCCCCTTCACCAGCATCAAGGTACTCTCCTCCCCTTCACCAGCATCACGGCGCCCTCCCCTTCACCAGCATCACGGCGCCCTCCCCTTCACCAGCATCACGGCGCCCTCCCCTTCACCAGCATCACGGCGCCCTCCCCTTCACCAGCATCAAGGTACACGGCATCACGGTACCCTCCCCTTCACCAGCATCACGGCGCCCTCCCCTTCACCAGCATCAAGGTACTCTCCTCCCCTTCACCAGCATCACGGTACCCTCCCCTTCACCAGCATCAAGGTACTCTCCTCCCCTTCACCAGCATCACGGCGCCCTCCCCTTCACCAGCATCAAGGTACTCTCCTCCCCTTCACCAGCATCACGGTACCCTCCTCCCCTTCACCAGCATCACGGTACCCTCCCCTTCACCAGCGTCACGGTACCCTCCCCTTCACCAGCATCACGGTACCCTCCCCTTCACCAGCATCACGGCGACCTCCCCTTCACCAGCATCAAGGTACTCTCCTCCCCTTCACCAGCATCACGGTACCCTCCTCCCCTTCACCAGCATCACGGTACCCTCCCCTTCACCAGCATCAAGGTACTCTCCTCCCCTTCACCAGCATCACGGTACCCTCCTCCCCTTCACCAGCATCACGGTACCCTCCCCTTCACCAGCATCACGGTACCCTCCCCTTCACCAGCATCAAGGTACTCTCCTCCCCTTCACCAGCATCAAGGTACCCTCCGCCATGAAGATTGAAGTTGTCGTACCTGATGAACCTTTAATGTAATAACTGACGATCCTGCCCTCACTCTCGGAGGGCAGGAGAGGTTATTCTGAGAGATTGTAATACCCAAGTGATAGTAACTGCAGCTCTGCTGGAAGATGGTAATACCCAAGTGATAGTAACTGCAGCTCTGCTGGAAGATTGTAATACCCAAGTGATAGTAACTGCAGCTCTGCTGGAAGATGGTAATACCCAAGTGATAGTAACTGCAGCTCTGCTGGAAGATGGTAATACCCAAGTGATAGTAACTGCAGCTCTGCTGGAAGATGGTAATACCCAAGTGATAGTAACTGCAGCTCTGCTGGAAGATGGCAATACCCAAGTGATAGTAACTGCAGCTCTGCTGGAAGATGGTAATACCCAAGTGATAGTAACTGCAGCTCTGCTGGAAGATGGTAATACCCAAGTGATAGTAACTGCAGCTCTGCTGGAAGATGGTAATACCCAAGTGATAGTAACTGCAGCTCTGCTGGAAGATTGTAATACCCAAGTGATAGTAACTGCAGCTCTGCTGGAAGATGGTAATACCCAAGTGATAGTAACTGCAGCTCTGCTGGAAGATGGTAATACCCAAGTGATAGTAACTGCAGCTCTGCTGGAAGATGGTAATACCCAAGTGATAGTAACTGCAGCTCTGCTGGAAGATGGTAATACCCAAGTGATAGTAACTGCAGCTCTGCTGGAAGATGGTAATACCCAAGTGATAGTAACTGCAGCTCTGCTGGAAGATGGCAATACCCAAGTGATAGTAACTGCAGCTCTGCTGGAAGATGGTAATACCCAAGTGATAGTAACTGCAGCTCTGCTGGAAGATGGTAATACCCAAGTGATAGTAACTGCAGCTCTGCTGGAAGATTGTAATACCCAAGTGATAGTAACTGCAGCTCTGCTGGAAGGAGACCTCTGAAGCTGTCGTAGCTGGTGAACCTTTACTGGAATACTTGTTGACGGCAACCTTATTGACCTACTGAAGTGTTCTAGGTCAGGTTAACAATACTAAAGTCTACCAGCTCAGGCTGACACTACTGAAGTCTCCCAGCTCAAGCTGACACTACTGAAGTCTCCCAGCTCAGACTGACACTACTGAAGTCTCCCAGCTCAGGCTGACACTACTGAAGTCTCCCAGCTCAGGCTGACACTACTGAAGTCTCCCAGCTCAGGCTGACACTACTGAAGTCTCCCAGCTCATGCTGACACATTCCAACACCCTGTATGAGCACCATCCTGTGTGATGGAATATAACAGGGAAACACCGCTCGTCTCTGTCCCCACTGTGTAACCACCACACAGAATAGTCTAGCACCACACTGCTGGCACATCCAACTTTGCTAAATAAGAAAAATATAGCCACACAGTTCCTGGTGTCAGGTAAGGAGGTGAGAGTACCAAGACCAGCCTAGCCTTCATCACTCATTAAAACCTGACGTGTGATGCTCACGCATTTTGATCAAGTGGTGAGGGCCCCTTGCATTAATCAGCCGCACTAACAGAGGTAATTTACTGAACAATACTGAGTGAATAATGTCCAGGGGCTTTAGAGTGTGAGTGTGTGGAGGGGGGGGGGAGTGTACTCACCTATTTGTGGTTGCAGGGGTTGATTCGTATCTCCCGTCCCTACCTCTTCACTGGTCGCAACTAGGTCCACCCTCTCCCTGCTCCATGAGCTTCATCATACATCTTCTTAAAGCTATGTATGGAACCTGCCCCCACTACATCACTCTCCAGATTGTTCCACTTCCTGACAATTCTATGACTGAAGAAATACTTCCTAATATCCCTGTGATTCATACGAGTCTTCAACTTCCAGTTGTGACCCCTTGTTGTTGTGTCCCATCTCTGGAACATCCTGTCTCTAACAACCTTGTCAATTCCTCTCAGTATTTTATATGTCGTTATCATATCCCCCCTATCTCTCCTGTCCTCCAGCGTCGTCAGGTCGATTTCGCTTAACCTCTCCTCGTAGGACATTCCCCTTAGCACCGGGACCAGCCATGCTGCAAACCTTAGCATTTTCTCTAATTTCCTTATGTGCTTGGCTAGGTGTGGGCTCGAAACTGGTGCTGCATACTCCAATATGGGCCTAACGTACACGGTGTATAGGGTCATGAACGATTCCTAAGTGAGCTATCGGAATACTATTCTTAGGTTTGCTAGTCGCCCGTATGCTGCAGCAGTTATTTGGTTGATGTGTGCCTCAGGAGATGTGCTCGGTGTTATACTCACCCCATGATTCTTTCCCTTGAGGTCTGTAGTCTCTGATCCCCTAGACTGTACTACGTCTGCGGTCTTCTTTGCCCTTCCCCAATCTTCATGACTTTACACTTGGTGGGGTTGAACTCCAGGAGCCAATTGCTGGACCAGGTCTGTCCAGATCCCTTTGTAGTTCTTCCTGGTCCTCGTCCGATTGAATTCTTCTCATCAACTTCACATCATCTGCAAACAGGGACACTTCGGAGTCTATTCCTTCCGTCATGTCATTCACATATATCAGAAACAGCACCGGTCCTAGGACTGACCCCTGTGGAACACCGCTCGTCACAGGCGCCCACTCTGACACCTCGCCACATACCATGACTCGCTGTAGTCTTCCCGACAGGTACTCCGTGATCCATTGTAGTGCCTTCCCTGTTATCCCTGTCTGGTCCTCCAGTTTTTGCACTAATCTCTTGTGTGGAACTGTGTCAAACGCCTTACAGTCCAAGAAAATGCAATCTACCCACCCCTCTTTCTCTTGTCTTACTGTGTGTGTGTGTGTGTGTGTGTACTCACCTAATTGTACTCACCTAATTGTGGTTGCAGGGGTCGATACTCAGCTCCTGGCCCCGCCTCTTCACTGATCGCTACTGGGTCCTCTCTCTCTCTGCTTCCTGAACTTTGTCATACCTCTTCTTAAAACTATGTATGGTTCCTGCCTCCACTACTTCACTTGCTAGGCTATTCCACTTGCTGACAACTCTATGACTGAAGAAATACTTCCTAACGTCCCTGTGACTCGTCTGAGTCTTCAGCTTCCAGTTGTGACCCCTTGTCCCTGTGTCCCATCTCTGGAACATCCTATCTCTGTCCACCTTGTCTATTCCCCGCAGTATCTTGTATGTCGTTATCATGTCTCCCCTGACCCTTCTGTCCTCCAGTGTCGTCAGTCCGATTTCCCTTAACCTTTCCTCGTACGACATTCCCTTGAGCTCTGGGACTAGCCTTGTTGCAAACCTTTGTACTTTCTCTAACTTCTTGACGTGCTTGACCAGGTGTGGGTTCCAAACAGGTGCTGCATACTCCAGTATGGGCCTAACATACACAGCATACAATGTCTTGAACGATTCCTTATTAAGGTATCGGAACGCTATTCTCAGGTTTGCCAGGCGCCCGTATGCTGCAGCGGTTATTTGGTTGATGTGTGCCTCCGGTGATGTGCTCGGTGTTATGGTCACCCCAAGGTCTTTCTCCCTGAGTGAGGTCTGTAGTCTTTGTCCACCTAGCCTATACTCTGTCTGCGGTCTTCTTTGCCCCTCCCCAATCTTCATGACTTTGCATTTGGCTGGATTGAATTCGAGAAGCCAGTTACTGGACCACATGTCCAGCCTGTCCAGGTCTCTTTGCAGTCCTGCCTCATCCTCGTCCGATTTAATTCTTCTCATCAACTTCACGTCATCTGCGAACAGGGACACTTCAGAGTCTATTCCTTCCCTCATGTCGTTCACATATATCAGAAATAGCACTGGTCCTAGAACTGCCCCTTGTGGGACCCCGCTCGTAACAGGCGCCCACTGTGATACCTCTTCATGTACCATGACTCGTTGCTGCCTCCCTGTCAGGTATTCCCTTATCCATTGCAGTGCCCTCCCTTTTACATGCGCCTGATCCTCCAGCTTCTGCACTTATCTCTTGTGGGGAACTGTGTCAAAGGCCTTCCTGCAGTCTAGGAAAACGCAATCTACCCACCCCTCTCTCTCGTGTCTTACTTCTGTTACCTTGTCATAAAACTCCAGGAGGTTTGTGATACAAGATTTGCCTTCCATGAACCCATGCTGGTTTTCATTTACAACCCTGTTCCTTTCCAGGTGTTCGACCACTCTCCTCCTGATAATCTTCTCCATGACTTTGCACACAATACATGTCAGAGACACAGGTCTGTAGTTTAGTGCCTCGTTTCTGTTTCCTTTCTTAAATATGGGGACTACATTAGCTGTCTTCCATTTCTCAGGTAGTTGCCCAGTTTCAAGGGATGTGTTGAAGATTGCGGTTAGAGGCACGCACAGCATCTCTGCTCCTTCTCTAAGGACCCATGGGGAGATGTTGTCCGGTCCCATCGCCTTTGAGATGTCAAGGTCACTTAAGAGCTTCTTCACCTCCTCCTCAGTTGTTCGTATGTCATCCAACACTTGTTGGTATATTCCCTCTTGATGTTCCCTTCTGTGCTGTCTTCCCACAGCCCTTCCTGTCTCTACTGTAAAAACTTCCTTAAATCTCCTGTTCGGCTCCTCACATACCTCCTGATCATTTCTTGTGAGTTCTCCACCTTCTGTCCTTAATCTGATCACCTGGTCTTTGACTGTTGTCTTCCTCCTGATGTGGCTATACAACAGTTTCGGGTCAGTCTTGATTCTCGATGCTGTCATTTTCATACTGTCGCTGGGCCTCCCTCCTTACCTGTGCATACTCATTCCTGGCTCTGCGACTGATCTCCCTATTTTCGAGTGTTCTCTGCCTTCTGTACTTTTTCCATTCTCTATTGCACTTTGTTTTTGCCTCCTTACACCGTCGGGTAAACCAGGGGCTCGTTCTGGTCTTCCCGTTGTTACTGTTGCCCTTGGGAATAAACCTTTCCACTGCCTCCTTGCATTTTGTTGTTACATATTCCATCATTTCATTTACTGGCTTTCCTGCCAGTTCTCTGTCCCACTGGACCTCCCGCAGGAAGTTCTTCAACCCTATGTAGTCCCCTCTTTTATAGTCAGGCTTTTCCCATTCAACTCCTGTTATTCTCTCCACTTGCAGCTCTACTATGTATTCAAAGCACAGAACCACGTGGTCGCTAGCTCCTAGGGAACTCTCATACTTGATGTCCTCAATGTCTGAGCTGCCCAGGGTGAACACAAAGTCCAATCTTGCTGGTTCATCCTTCCCTCTCACTCTGGTAGTGTCCTTAACATGTTGGTGCATGAGGTTTTCCAGCACCACGTCCAACATCCTGGCTCTCCATGTTTCGGGACCCCCATGTGGCTCCAGGTTTTCCCAGTCAATCTCCCTGTGGTTGAAATCCCCCATAACCAGCAACTTTGCTCTGCTGGAGTGAGCTCTTCTTGCCACCTCAGCAAGTGTGTCCACCATTGCTGTGTACTGTGCTGTACATTAAGCCACTTGTGTGTAGGATACAAAGTAAGACAGTTTCCCCTGCTTACATGACCACATCATGTTTGTGTCTGTGGGAACATGTTCCAAACGTGAGTTAATCGAAGAACAAAGTCACAATACCGTGACTGGAACAATACACAAATAACCCGCACATAAGAGAGAGAAATATACAATGACGTTTCCGTCCGACTTGGACCATTTACAAAGTCACAAGTCGGGCCCAAACGTCGCTGGAAGTTCCTCTCCCATGTGAGGGCTGTGTGTGTGTGTTGATCGAAGAATGAATGCTCGTTAATGGGAGACATCTCCCATAGAAAAGTAAAGCAATGAAGTTATTGATGGCTGCCCTTCTTGTGGTATAACAATTATGTCTATTGATGACGTTGAGGCAGATGTGTTACGTTGTGAACATCAACTTTATGATCAACAGTAAAGTGACCACTGTCTCTCTGGTGATGAAGACAGGTTAGGTTAGGTAAGTCAGAAAACAGGACAAGTGTTTCCTGACGCTGGTCATAGCCATATGATGACCCGCAGCTGGAGCTTGTGGATATAACAGACCCAGTCCGGCTGGATGGAAGCTAGTCTTCTCAAGATCTGAATGACTTTACATTTGTTTGGATTCAACTCGAACAGCCACTTGCAATCTGTAGCACTCCCGGAGTCCCTCACTGCCTCTTATTCGTTTCGCTAGTTTGACATAACTAACAAACTCATGTACGAATAATCTCATTCTAGCAGGAGCGTATTAATAACAACAACAGTAGTTGTCAACACTATTTCTCTAATTAAGTCTTGTCTTCTGTTTAATGAGTAATTATTAGCCCAGTGGGGCGCTTTTGTTATCCACTCCTGCTTGCTTTTGTTGATCATGTACCATTATGTGGTGAGAGGTGCTGGTGCAAGGTTCAACACGAAAGTAGATTATGCAAGAATCACGGACGAGCGACACAGGATACAAAACAACCACAGCAAGGCATCCCTCGGAATGAATTTGCTGAGATTACTTACTCATTTCTGCAACTTTGCAAGCTCTTGGTGATGTTTTGATTGCAACACGAAAGGCCTAAAGCTATCATTCAATACCCCCTGTGGTTGTTTTGTACGAATGCACGTAAGAACTTCGTTTCAGACATGGTTATGGAGCGCTCGGATAGTTTCCCAACCGAGGTTGTGAGAGCCGAATCAATTCAGTTCTTCAAGAACTGGTTGGACATCAAGCTTGTACAGCCAGTATACAATACCAGTATACAGCACCAGTACACAGCACCAGTACACAGCACTAGTATACAGCACCAGTACAGTGTAAGGCACCTCTGCACCCGAAACCACACTGCACCTTCCCCTCTTGTTCCTCCAGTGGCTGGCTCAGCTGACAAATGTAAACAATTAAAGGGGGACCTCTCCAAGCCAAGGAACATTAAGCAGCGACTACCACCCCAAGCACCAGCAATGCAACTACCACCACTAACCACCAACCACCTACCACCAATGCCACTGCCACTATACCTATCACCACTACCACCACCACCACCACCACTCTCACCATCTTCACCACCTTGGTAATAGACCGACAAATTAGTTTAGGAAGACATGCAAGCAAACATCTTGATCACTTCAAAAAGTGATCAAGGTCCTTGGACCAGAATGCTCCCCAACAAACATGACACGTATCTCTCTAAACCAACGCAATAACATCACCACTAAGAGCACAATTACTGACCATAGTGCGATAAACTACCTTTGTTTATGTTTTTCTAGACAGTTCATTAGGTTTTGCAGACTTATGACTGAGCCACCGAGTTATGATTTGGGGGAGACGCGCCGCTGACCCAGTTTCATAATATGACAGACATTTCCTTGGTTATGGCTTCTAGCAGCCACTTATTTGGCCACTTCTTGAGCCTGTCCAGGTTCTCCTGGAAGCTGGCCACGCCATCCCATCTTTTTACGTAGTTACAGAAGCAGAGCTACACTGGTCGTGTCTCCTCTCCAATAATTCAACAGAAGAGTTATGTTGTTGTTGTCTAGTCTTCAACATTGGTAGCTACAACAGCAGAGTTATGTTGTTGTTGTCTAGTCTTCAACATTGGTAGCTACAACAGCAGAGTTATGTTGTTGTTGTCTAGTCTTCAACATTGGTAGCTACAACAGCAGAGTTATGCTGGTGACATTCCTCTAGTTGCCTCTAGTGGTCGAGCATCTCATGTCTTGTACTCGGTGTTTAGTGTCATATATGTGTGGAAGAAGACACACATACAGTTCAGAACATCAGAGAGAACGTTTCCCCACTAGTGGCTTCTTCGTGGCGAAACGTTCCTGTAATAAATGTCATCAACTGTACATAAGTATCTTCTTCCATATCTTGTCGGTATCACCACACCATTTTTCAATGGCACATATTATTGCAAAGTTCCCTGGCTTGTGTACGTGCTTGTGTAAGCCAACAAGACTCCACCACCATAAGTACCTGCTGCCACTATTCCCTAAGTACCCTAAGTACCTGCTGCCACTATTTCGAACATTCGTATGAGACTCTTTGCCCTCTGAATAGCAAGGCCATCACATAACGATTTGTGAAGATGTGGAGTGCAGCTAGGAGAGAAGCCGCGGCTGGATACAGCCTTATCCCACAACCAGCCAAGGACCTGCTGATTCACATGTAAGCACAGGCAGGAGGCAGTGAGTGCTATGTAGCAAGCACTATTGCAGTAGCGTGCTACCAGCGAGGAGCTACCTCCTGGAGCACAGCTTGCGAATTGGTGTTTAATGTGAAGGAGTTGACAGGAAGAAATGGCTCGTGAAGGAAGGGGGGCGAAGTGACATTGGGACTTCCTGTTCAAGGTGGTGTGTGGAGGCTCGATCCACCGGCTGTCTCTGAGCAGTAAAGCTGAAACTGGAAGCATCTCTCAGCATGGAGGAGAAATTTCAGTGGACTCCACAAGTACCCCACAATTCACTTTGATAAGCGGCAAGCAAGGAACGTAATCCCTCTTCAGGCTAACCGATTGTTAATGAAAAGAAGATGAATAGAGAAAGAAAGAGAGAGTGAGAATGGCTATGGAGGAGGGTTGAAGAGAGAACGCTATTTATAGGGGAAGAAAAATACGAGAGAAGAGGAAAAATGGGATGACACGAGCAGATGAAGGACAGGAAGCAGACAGAAGGCAATTATAAGACTTCAAGAGGAGGAGGAGAGCGTCCAGCAGTGTGGGAAGACAACCACACTCCTTGTCTCCAACCATCAGTCCTGGATCCTCATGTCTCTCACACTCCAACCACCAGTTCTGGTCCCACATGTCTCTCACACTCCAACCACCAGTTCTGGTCCCACATGTCTCTCACACTCCAACCACCAGTTATGGATCCTCATGTCTCTCACACTCCAACCACCAGTTCTGATCCCTCATGTCTACACTCCAGTCATCAGTTCTAGATCATGTGTATACCCGACGTACCTACTTACCTCCCTACTGACCTACCTACCTACTTATGTTTCTCCCTACCAGCCTCCCTCCCTTCCCCCCACCATCAACAACAATAACAAAAACATTAATCCCATTATTAAACACGAATGAACAATTTCTATCACACTAACAACACTTTCTCCAAAAAACACCTGACATATATTATGTTAATTCTGTCTGCCATCAATTTAACCCCAGTAAAAATGTGAGAAGTCACGAAAGCGCTTGGAATTTCACTATTCTTTCACAGTGGTTGTTTTGCATATTCTGATACCACCTGTTTACTGTGATCTTATGGCTGGAATATTGCTGCACACTAACAGCACCTTTCAAGGCAGGTGAAATTGCTGACCTAGAAAATGTAGAGAACCTTCATGGTGCGCATAACGGAGATAAAACACCTCAATTACTGGGAGCGCTTGAGGTTCCTAAACCTGTATTCCCTGGAACGCAGGCGGGAGAGATACATGATTATATACACCTGGAAAATCCTAGAGGGACTAGTACCGAACTTGCACACGAAAATCACTCACTACGAAAGCAAAAGACTTGGCAGACGATGCACGATCCCCCCAATGAAAAGCAGGGGTGTCACTAGCACGTTAAGAGACCATACAATAAGTGTCAGAGGTCCGAGACTGTTCAACTGCCTCCCAGCACACATAAGGGGGATTACCAACAGACCCCTGGCAGTCTTCAAGCTGGCACTGGACAAGCACCTAAAGTCGGTTCCTGACCAGCCGGGCTGTGGCTCGTACGTTGGTTTGCGTGCAGCCAGCAGTAACAGCCTGGTTGATCAGGCTCTGATCCACCAGGAGGCCTGGTCACAGACCGGGCCGCGGGAGCGTTGACCCCTGGAACTCTCTCCAGGTAAACTCCAGGTAATATATATATATATATATATATATATATATATATATATATATATATATATATATATATATATATATATATATATATATATGTCGTGCCGAATAGGCAGAACTTGCGATCTTGGCTTAAATAGCAACGCTCATCTTGCCATATAGGACAAGTGAAAATTTGTGTATGCAATAATTTCGACAAAATCATTCTGAACCTAACGAAAAATATATATTTGACTGTGTTTGTTTAGTATTAAATTATTGTAAACAAATCTAAAATATATTAAGTTGGGTTAGGCTAAAATAAATTATTCTTGTTATAATAAGGTTAGGTAAGTTTTCTAAGATTCTTTTGGAGCAAAATTAAAATTTTTTACATTAACTTTAATGAAAAAAATATATCTTTAAACGTATAAGAGAAAATTTTAGAAAGGACTTAATTTTAAATGAGTTCTTGCTAATTGCCCAGTTTTACATATTCGGCACGACATATATATATATATGTGCATGTGTGTGTGTGTACTCACCTATTTGTACTCACCTATTTGTGGTTGTAGGGGTCGAGTCACAGCTCCTGGCCCCGCCTCTTCGCTGATTACTACTAGGTCCTCTCTCTCCCTGCTCCATGAGCTCTATCATACCTCGCCTTAAAACTATGTATGGTTCCCGCCTCCACTACTTCACTTTCTAGGCTATTCCACGGGCTGACTACTCTATGACTGAAGAAATACTTCCTAACATCCCTTTGATTCATCTGATCTTCAACTTCCAATTGTGACCTCTTGTTTCTGTGTCCCATCTCTGGAACATCCCGTCTTTGTCCACCTCGTCTATTCCGCGCAGTGTTTTATATGTCGTTATCATGTCTCCCCTGACCCTCCTGTCCTCCAGTGTCGTCAGGCCGATTTCCCTCAACCTTTCTTCGTAGGACAATCCCCGTAGCTCTGGGACTAGTCTTGTTGCAAACCTTTGTGTGTGTGTGTGTGTGTGTGTGTGTGTGTGTGTGTGTGTGTGTGTGTGTGTGTGTGTGTGTGTGTGTGTGTGTGTGTGTGTGTGTGTGTGTGTGTGTGTCTGTATGTACTGAGGATGTAATCATTAACAAACTGCGACTGGCCGGGGATCGAACCCGTGTTATTTTAGCCCGCCTCGTGGGATGCAAGTCAAAATCCACGACCCTCTAACACCCCCCACACCCCCATCATCACCCCCACATCCCCTCACCCCCCCCCACACACACACAGCCTGGAGATACAG
The DNA here is from genome assembly GCF_038502225.1 of Cherax quadricarinatus. Lineage (NCBI taxonomy): Eukaryota > Metazoa > Arthropoda > Malacostraca > Decapoda > Parastacidae > Cherax > Cherax quadricarinatus. Next base: position 2,857,902 of record NC_091325.1, read on the forward strand.
TCCAACAAGATCATCATATTGATCCCACAGACGTAACTACCCACGCCCGCCCACTCATACCAGTACCAGCCTTGTGACTACGTCACTCCTTCCCTAGGTGAACACACAGCTAGTTGTCTGTAGTCTGTGTTGTGGCTCTAGCTTGAGGGAGGAGGTCATAGTTCAGGATAACCCAGGGTAGGGAGGGTTAGCCACCCAGGATAGGGAGGGTTAGCCACCCAGGATAACCCAGGGTAGGGAGGGTTAGCCACCCAGGATAACCCAGGGTAGGGAGGGTTAGCCACCCAGGTTAACCCGGGGTAGGAAAGGTTAGCCACCCAGGATAACCCAGGGTAGGAAAGGTTAGCCACCCAGGATAACCCAGGGTAGGGAGGGTTAGCCACCCAGGATAACCCAGGGTAGGGAGGGTTAGAGACCCAGGTTAACCCGGGGTAGGAAAGGTTAGCCACCCAGGGTAACCCAGGGTAGGAAAGGTTAGCCACCCAGGATAACCCAGGGTAGGGAGGGTTAGCCTCCCAGGATAACCCAGGGTAGGGAGGGTTAGCCACCCAGGATAACCCAGGGTAGGGAGGGTTAGCCACCAAGGGTAACACAGGGTAGGAAAGGTTAGCCACCCACGGTAACCAAGAAAGTCAGTGGGTCATCAAGGACTGTCTGTCTTATTTCCATTGTGGTCCTTCAATCTTGTCCCCCAGGATGCCACCCACACCAGTCACCTAATACCCAGGTACCAACTTGCTAAGTGAACAGCAACAGCAGACGTAAGGTGACTAACACCCAGGAACCTACTTACTGCTAGGTGAACATGGACAGCAGGCGTCTTATGGAAACACGCGCAATGTTTCCACCAGGCAGGGGATCGAAACACGGACACTGATTATTAGGCAAGAGCGTTGTCCACTAGGCCACGAGACACCGTTGATACAACCAAGTCACAAATAGTCTAGTTGTAAAATAATATTGTAAGCTCCATGGTTGAGTGTTGACAACGCTGTTATGTACGAGGGCCCCGGTTCGAGTCTCTCTCCAGTATTGTCATTATTCACTGACCTTTGTTCATTAAGATATTGGATTTATGGACTATATTTAGATCTGAATCATAACACTAAACCTTTGCTTTGAGCCAAACGGTGTGGCAACGAACGCTTTATACCCGGCCATGGGCCAGGCTCGTCTGGTGCTTGCCTGGTCAACCAGGCTGTTGCTGCTGGTGGCCCGCTGCACCACATATCCATCATAGCCTGGTTGATCTGGTACCTGGTGAAGATACTTGTCTAGTTTCCTCTTGAAGAATTCTGCACTTCTTCTAGTGTTTCTGATACATCATCAGGTGAGATGTTGAATAGTCTGGGACTACGGATGTTGATACAGTGTTCTCTTATGGTGCCCACGGCACGCCTGCTTTTGTTTCTGATATCTTCTAGTAAGACGATAAATAGTCTGGGACTACGGATGTTGATACAGTGTTCTCTTATGGTGCCCACGACACGCCTGCTTTTGTTTCTGATATCTTCTAGTAAGACGATAAATAGTCTGGGACCATGGATGTTGATACAGTGTTCTCTTATGGTGCCCACGGCACGCCTGCTTTTGTTTCTGATATCTTCTAGTAAGACGATAAATAGTCTGGGACCATGGATGTTGATACAGTGTTCTGCATGTTATCTTTATATCCAGGATAAGGCAGTATATCCTGCAAGAACTTATCCTGCCTACTCTTACAGTTTATGAACTAATTTACTTTGAGGTACGATATTAGATAACATCCTACAGTCCAAGAACACTGACTCTTCACTCACTCGGGTGTTAAGTAAGGTTTGTCAAAAAACAGGACAAGTGTTTCCTGACGCGGGTGTTAGTCCTATGACTCGCAGTTGGAGTTTTTGGTTATCTGACCGAGGCCTTCCACTGGCTTACCACTCCACCTCTTTTAAAAATAGTTATATTAGTACCCAGGTGTGTTCCCTAGGCTCACATACCTATTAACCCAGCCTGTGAAATTCGACTGGCTGACATACATTGGATTCTGGCGTCCCGTGCTCTGTCGTACCTGTTCTTTAAGATGTGCTTCTGACATCCGTATGGCACATCTGTATATTTTAGTTTCCTCCAGTGGCCTCTTGTTCCTGGTCTCCTGCTCTCCAGTTGCTTACCTCTGCCTTCTCAATGACACTTGAGATTTTATACGTTTTAATCATGACAACCCCTTTGCGTCTTTTGCGATGCTGTGTGTGTGTGTGTGTGTGTGTGTGTGTGTGTGTGTAGGCAGTAGTAGAAGGATGCAAAGCTGAAGATAAAAATGTCTGCATACTTAAAGGGATTGTATGAGAGTGGAAGATCTTGAAGCAGACTAGAGGTAAGACCAGCAGAACAACTACCATCACTACACTGACTACCAGCAGACAAACAGGTAAGTAGTTACATGAATAGTTAGGTAGATACGATTGTAGTTAAGTAGATAAACTGATAGTTAGACACCTAGTTAGGTAGATACAATGCTAGTTAGGCATCTAGTTATGTAAAGGAGTAGTTAGGCACCTAGTTAGGCAAATACAATGGTAGTTACGCATCTAGCTATGTAAAGGCGTAGTTAGGCACCTAGTTAGGCAGATACAATAGTAGTTATGCATCTAATTAGGCAGATAAGCGGGTAGTTAGGTACACAGTTATGAAGAAATGCAGTTAGATGGAGAGTTAGGGAGCCAATTAGGCTCCCTAACTTTTCTCTAAGAAGAGAAATGATGAAGACCACAGTAGTCTTCAAGACTACGCTGCTCACTACCAACTACAAGACTGCGGGACTGATTGTCACATCTTTTGCATATAGTTCTAAATTCTTCACATTATGTCCTTGATAAAGCCACTAGATGGCGAAACGTCTACAAATTAAGATACCCATATGCTGTACATGTGTCTTAATTCACCTTGACGGTGTATACTGTCTACCATCCATGTACAGGAGAGACAGGATGTTGTACTCACCTTCTATAAACATAACTTAGTACAAGTTGAGTGTTCCAAGTTCAAGTTTACTGTTCTTCCTGCCACCGGATGTATAACTATCTCCAGTACATTTCCTGGAGATTAAGGCGCGTGTACAACAGTTGGGTAGGATTCTTTAGTCAGATACAGAGGCAGCAGTAGAGATGAAATAAAGAGGATGTAATCAGTCCATCAACCTTGGAGGAAACGAGCTTGAGGTGGTCAGTCCCTAAGCCTGGAGAAGAGTTCAGCTCCATGGTCTGGAATGATATCGTTCCAAACCATGGAGTTGGACTCTTTTCCAGCCTGAGGGACTGACCACCTCATATCTCCAAGGTTGAGGAACTGATTACATCATCTTCATTACACTACTACACCTGTTGCCTTTGTATTGGACTGAAGAAATCTACTGTGTAGTCGAAACGTTTCATCAGTAAAGACACCCGACTGTTACATGTCTTAATCTTCAACTTGTTTGTATTTTATACTTTTTTCAACGATACATTTGCTCCAGGAACCTCGTAGTTAAGTGGTATAGTATTCGGTTCACAATAGAAACAGCCTATGTTCAACCCTGGGCGGGGAGAAACATACCTGGAGTTTAACTCAAGTTTACCTGGAGTCGCTTCAGGAGGTCACCAACCCCGTGGCCCGCCCCGGTGTGGGCTGCATCCTGGGAATAAACTTGAGAACCCCCAAGACAAGTCACGTTGTCTTATCTTAACCTGGGTTACTAACCCTCCAAGGTTAATGACCACAAGTTAACCTTCACTAATGGGGGAAATTCCGTATCTAATTCATAGATAATAATGATAACCATTGTTACTTTAAAGTAACATATAATGATGACGGGAACAGTTGGCCTTCGTGGCAGAGTTTCCAGCAGCCCCGGGCTGTGCTGAGTGACTTTATTCAGGTACTGGTACATGTAAGTACAATTATCATACATAGTGTAAACTACCCACCAGGATAACTCAAAAAGTCATTCAATGTGACTTATTTACATTGTGGTCCTTGACTTACGTTCATTGTGGTCCTTGACTTCCATTGGGGTCCTTGACTTCCATTGTGGTCCTTGACTTCCATTGTGGTCCTTGACTTCCATTGGGGTCCATGACTTCCATTGTGGTTCTTGACTTCCATTGTGGTCCTTACTTCCATTGGGGTCCATGACTTCCATTGTGGTCCTTGACTTCCATTGTGGTCCTTGACTTCCATTGGGGTCCATACTTCCATTGGGGTCCATACTTCCATTGGGGTCCATGACTTCCATTGTGGTCCATACTTCCATTGTGGTCCTTGACTTCCATTGTGGTCCTTGACTTCCATTGTGGTCCTTGACTTCCATTGTGGTCCTTGACTTCCATTGGGGTCCATACTTCCATTGTGGTCCTTGACTTCCATTGGGGTCCATGACTTCCATTGTGGTCCTTGACTTCCATTGTGGTCCTTGACTTCCATTGTGGTCCTTGACTTCCATTGGGGTCCTTGACTTCCACTAGGGTCCTTGACTTACATTGGGGTCCTTGACTTCCATTGTGGTCCTTGACTCACATTCATTGTGGTCCTTGACTTCCACTAGGGTCCTTGACTTACATTGTGGTCCATTGACTTCCATTGTGGTCCTTGACTTCCACTACTTCCATTATGGGGTCCTTGTGGGCCTTGACTTCCATTGTGGTCCTTGACTTCCATTGGGGTCCATGACTTCCATTGTGGTCCTTGACTTCCATTGGGGTCCATGACTTCCATTGTGGTTCTTGACTTCCATTGTGGTCCTTGACTTCCATTGGGGTCCATGACTTCCATTGTGGTCCTTGACTTCCATTGTGGTCCTTGATTTCAATTGGGGTCCATGACTTCCATTGTGGTCCTTGACTTCCATTGTGATCCTTGACTCACGTCCACTGTGGTCCTTGACTTACGTTCATTGTGGTCCTTGACTTCCATTGGGGTCCTTGACTTCCATTGTGGTCCTTGACTTCCATTGTGGTCCTTGACTTCCACTAGGGTCCTTGACTTACATTGTGGTCCTTGACTTCCATTGTGGTCCTTGACTTCCACTGGGGTCCTTGAGTATTCCGTGTACAGTATACACATCCAAGGATAATAGAGTATATAAGACGCCTTGAAAGGTCACCTCAATTTACATATATGTTATTACGTATGATAATTTGTGTAACTATTCATATATACCTGTACCCGAATAAACTTGCCCAAGTGTGAGTCAGAGGAAAAGCAGACGTCTAGCAAGAAGGAAGGAGGAAGGGAAGGAGGGAGGGGAGTGATGGAGGGGAGGGATTGAGGGGTGGGGGATAAAATAAGTAAGTTAGGGGACGTGGGGAAGGGAATAAGAGAGGGGAGGGGAGGTAGGGAGAGAAGCCAGGGGAAACCCAGATATTCATTTACACTGCTGCCTGCAACTGCCTTCCTTCAGCCTTCCTTCCTTCAGCCTTCCTTCCTTCAGCCTTCCTTCCTTCAGCCTTCCTTCCTTCAGCCTTCCTTCCTTCAGCCTTTCTTCCTTCAGCCTTCCTTCCTTCAGCCTTCCTTCCTTCAGCCTTCCTTCCTTCAGCCTTTCTTCCTTCAGCCTTCCTTCCTTCAGCCTTCCTTCCTTCAGTCTCCTTCCTTCCCTCCTTCAAGCTTCCTTCGCTCGCTACTCACTGAATCATCCCGTGATTTACTCATTCCGTGTCTCTTGGCCCGCCTCAGCTCGCCTCAGCGGCTGCTGACCGGGATTGGATATCCGGCACACATCTAAACACACCTGTTCACCTAGCATTATGTAGGTACCTGGGTGTTAGTCATCTGGCGTGGGTGGCAGCACTCCATTATTTAGTCACTCCATCATTTGCTCTATTATCGAACTGCAAAGAGGGAGTGAGTACAAATTGGCGAGTATATCAAAATTACACAGACTGGAGAACTAAAACTGCAGCCTAGTACTGAGGTGGTCAGTCCCGAGGGACCGACCACCTCAGTACTGTGTCTTCAAGGGTGACGGACTGGTGACATCGACTCTACATCTCTACTGCTCCTGCTGCCTACTTACTCGACTGAAGAAGCCTACTGTGTAGGCGAAACGTTTCGGAATAAAGATACTTGCCTGTTGCACAAGGACATATTAAAACAACGTTTCGCTCCTGGCTGTCTTCAAGATCCCTGGCTGTCTTCAAGACCCTTGGCTGTTTTCAAGACCCCTGGCTGTCTTCAAGACCCTTGGTTGTTTTCAAGACCTCTGGCTGTCTTCAAGACCCCTGGCTGTCTTCAAGACCTCTGGCTGTCTTCAAGACCTCTGGCTGTCTTCAAGACCCCTGGCTATCTTCAAGACCCCTGGCTGTCTTCAAGACCCCTGGCTGTCTTCAAGATCCTTGGCTGTTTTCAAGACCCCTGGCTGTCTTCAAGACCCTTGGTTGTTTTCAAGACCCCTGGCTATCTTCGAGACCCCTGGCTGTCTTCAAGACCTCTGGCTGTCTTCAAGACCTCTGGCTGTCTTCAAGACCCCTGGCTGTCTTCAAGACCCCTGGCTGTCTTCAAGATCCTTGGCTGTTTTCAAGACCCCTGGCTATCTTCGAGACCCCTGGCTGTCTTCAAGACCTCTGGCTGTCTTCAAGATCCCAGGCTGTCTTCAAGACACCTGGCTGTCTTCAAGACCCTTGGCTGTTTTCAAGACCCCTGGCTGTCTTCAAGAAGGCGCAAGACAGGCACCTAAAGTCAGAACCTGACCAGCCGGGCTGTGATTCGTACGTTGGTTTACGTGTGGCCAGCAATAACAGCTTGGTTGATCAGTTCCTGAACCACCACGAGGCCTGGTCATAGACCAGGCCGAGGGGGCGCTGACCCCCAGAACATCCTCCAGGTATACTAACACCAAACTATTACCCCCTTGTCAATAGCACCTCTTCTGTGGTTAAATATATGTTATAGGCTGACGTAACTTTAACCCCAAACTAACATTAACATACTAACATTACCAAACAAAACAAAGGAAAATGTTATTTGCAAGTTAGTAGAGGAGGTGGAGAGAGTGACGTTATTTATTGTTTGATTAAACTAACAACTTCTCGAGGTTGTGTGAAAACAGCAGCCCCCCCCCCACACACACAGGAGCTGTGACTCGACCCCTGCAACCACAACTGAGAAAACACACACACACACACACACACACATGGAGAAGATTATCAGGAGGAGAGTGGTCGAACACCTGGAAAGGAACAAGATTATAAATGCAAACCAGCATGGGTTCATGGAAGGCAAATCTTGTATCACAAACCTCCTGGAGTTTTATGACAAGGTAACAGAAGTAAGACACGAAAGAGAGGGGTGGGTAGATTGCATTTTCCTAGACTGCAGGAAGGCCTTTGACACAGTTCCCCACAAGAGATTAGTGCAGAAGCTGGAGGATCAGGAGCATTTAAAAGGGAGGGTACTGCAATGGATAAGGGAATACCTGACAGGGAGGCAGCAACGAGTCATGGTACGTGAAGAGGTATCACAGTGGGCGCCTGTTACGAGCGGGGTCCCACAGGGGTCAGTTCTAGGACCAGTGCTATTTTTGATATATGTGAACGACATGATGGAAGGAATAGACTCTGAAGTGTCCCTGTTCGCAGATGACGTGAAGTTGATGAGAAGAATTAAATCGGACGAGGATGAGGCAGGATTGCAAAGAGACCTGGAGAGGCTGGACATGTGGTCCAGTAACTGGCTTCTCGAATTCAATCCAGCCAAATGCAAAGTCATGAAGATTGGGGAGGGGCAAAGAAGACCGCAGACAGAGTATAGGCTAGGTGGACAAAGACTACAGACCTCACTCAGGGAGAAAGACCTTGGGGTGACCATAACACCGAGCACATCACCGGAGGCACACATCAACCAAATAACTGCTGCAGCATACGGGTGCCTGGCAAACCTGAAAATAGCGTTCCGATACCTTAATAAGGAATCGTTCAAGACACTGTACACTGTGTATGTTAGGCCCATACTGGAGTATGCAGCACCAGTCTGGAACCCACACCTGGTCAAGCACGTCAAGAAGTTAGAGAAAGTACAAAGGTTTGCAACAAGGCTAGTCCCAGAGCTCAAGGGAATGTCGTACGAGGAAAGGTTAAGGGAAATCGGACTGACGACACTGGAGGACAGAAGGGTCAGGGGAGACATGATAACGACATACAAGATACTGCGGGGAATAGACAAGGTGGACAGAGACAGGATGTTCCAGAGAGGGGACACAGGGACAATGGGTCACAACTGGAAGCTGAAGACTCAGACGAGTCACAGGGACGTTAGGAAGCATTTCTTCAGTCATAGAGTTGTCAGCAAGTGGAATAGCCTAGCAAGTGAAGTAGTGGAGGCAGGAACCATACATAGTTTTAAGAAGAGGTATGACAAAGCTCAGGAAGCAGAGAGAGAGAGGACCCAGTAGCGATCAGTGAAGAGGCGGGGCCAGGAGCTGAGTCTCGACCCCTGCAACCACAATTAGGTGAATTAGGTGAGTATACACACACACGCGCACACACACACACACACGCACACACAAACACACACACACACACACATACACACACACACACACGTACGCGTACACACACACGCACACATACACACGCACACACAAACACACACACACACACACACACACACACGTACACACACACACACACACACACACACACACACACACACACACACACACACACCCAAGGGTAACAGGAGTAATGAAAAAGCCAGGATGAGCCCATGGTTTACCCAAAGGTGCAGGGAGGCAAAAACCAAGTGTGCTAGGGAATGGAAGAAATATAGAAGGCAAAGGACCCAGGAGAATAAGGAGAACAGTCGTAGAGCCAGAAACGAATATGCACAGATAAGAAGGGAGGCCCAAAGACAATATGAAAATGACATAGCAGCGAAAGCCAAATCTGACCCGAAACTGTTGTACAGCCACATCAGGAGGAAAACAACAGTCAAGGACCAGGTAATCAGGCTAAGGAAGGAAGGAGGAGAGACAACAGGAAATGACCGTGAAGTATGTGAAGAACTCAACAAGAGATTCAAAGAAGTGTTCACAGAGGAGACAGAAGGGACTCCAGAAAGACGGAGAGGTGGGGCACACCACCAAGTGCTGGACACAGTGCACACAACCGAGGAAGAAGTGAAGAGGCTTCTGAGTGAGCTAGATACCTCAAAGGCAATGGGGCCAGATAACATCTCCCCATGGGTATTGAGAGAGGGAGCAGAGGCGCTATGTGTACCCCTAACAACAATATTCAATACATCTATCGAAACAGGGAGATTGCCTGAGGCATGGAAGACAGCAAATGTAGTCCCAATCTTTAAAAAAGGAGACAGACATGAAGCACTAAACTACAGACCAGTGTCACTGACATGTATAGTATGCAAAATCATGGAGAAGATTATCAGGAGAAGAGTGGTGGAACACCTAGAAAGGAATGATCTCATCAACAGCAGCCAGCATGGTTTCAGGGACGGGAAATCCTGTGTCACAAACCTACTGGAGTTCTATGACATGGTGACAGCAGTAAGACAAGAGAGAGAGGGGTGGGTGGATTGCATTTTCTTGGACTGCAAGAAGGCGTTTGACACAGTTCCACACAAGAGATTGGTGCAAAAACTGGAGGACCAAGCAGGGATAACAGGGAAGGCACTACAATGGATCAGGGAATACTTGTCAGGAAGACAGCAGCGAGTCATGGTACGTGGCGAGGTGTCAGAGTGGGCACCTGTGACCAGCGGGGTCCCGCAGGGGTCAGTCCTAGGACCAGTGCTGTTTCTGATATTTGTGAACGACATGACGGAAGGAATAGACTCTGAGGTGTCCCTGTTTGCAGATGACGTGAAGTTGATGAGAAGAATACACTCGATCGAAGACCAGGCAGAACTACAAAGGGATCTGGACAGGCTGCAGACCTGGTCCAGCAATTGGCTCCTGGAGTTCAATCCCACCAAGTGCAAAGTCATGAAGATTGGGGAAGGGCAAAGAAGGCCGCAGACGGAGTACAGTCTAGGGGGTCAGAGACTACAAACCTCACTCAAGGAAAAAGATCTTGGGGTGAGTATAACACCAGGCACATCTCCTGAAGCGCACATCAACCAAATAACTGCTGCAGCATATGGGCGCCTAGCAAACCTCAGAACAGCATTCCGACATCTTAATAAGGAATCGTTCAGGACCCTGTACACCGTATACGTTAGGCCCATATTGGAGTATGCGGCACCAGTTTGGAACCCACACCTAGCCAAGCACGTAAAGAAACTAGAGAAAGTGCAAAGGTTTGCAACAAGACTAGTCCCAGAGCTAAGAGGTATGTCCTACGAGGAGAGGTTAAGGGAAATCAACCTGACGACACTGGAGGACAGGAGAGATAGGGGGGACATGATAACGACATACAAAATACTGAGGGGAATTGACAAGGTGGACAAAGACAGGATGTTCCAGAGATTGGACACAGTAACAAGGGGACACAGTTGGAAGCTAAAGACACAGATGAATCACAGGGATGTTAGGAAGTATTTCTTCAGCCACAGAGTAGTCAGTAAGTGGAATAGTTTGGGAAGCGATGTAGTGGAGGCAGGATCCATACATAGCTTTAAGCAGAGGTATGATAAAGCTCACGGCTCGGGGAGAGTGACCTAGTAGCGATCAGTGAAGAGGCGGGGCCAGGAGCTCGGACTCGACCCCCGCAACCTCAACTAGGTGAGTACAACTAGGTGAGTACACACCACACACCACATACACACACACACACGCACACACAAACACACACACACACACACACACACACACACACACGCACGCACACACACGTACACGTACACACACACACACACACACACACACACACACACACACACACCACACCACACACACACACACACACACACACACACACACACACACACACACACACCACACACACCACATACACACACACACACACACACACACACACACACACACACACACACACACACACACACACACACACACACACACACACACACACACACTACATCTCTCTCCCTCTTGTAACTATAACAAACTCCTCCCTGTGACCAGATAGTGTCTATTCTCTCTACCTTTCATCCTCCCTGCTTCTCTCTCTGTCTCCCTCCCTCTCCCTCCCTCACATGACACAACAAAAGAACAACAGTGCTGGGGGCATCAGGCAGGTACTACGCAGTGTGTGTATTCAACTAATTGATGTTGCAAGAGTCGAGTCATAGCTCCTGGCCCCGCCTCTACACTGGTCGTTACTAGATCCACTCTCTCCCTGATCCATGAGCTTTATCATACCTCTTCTTAAAGCTATGTATGGATCCTGCCTCCACTACATCACTCTCCAGATTGTTCCACTTCCTGACAACTCTGTGACTGAAGAAATACTTCCTAACATCCCTGTGATTCATCTGTGTCTTCAACTTCCAACTGTGACTTCTTGTTGCTGTGTCCCATCTCTGGAATATTCTGTCTCTGTCCACCTTGACAATTCTCTCATTATTTTATATGTCGTTATCATATCCCCCCTATCCCACCTGTCCTCCAGTATCGTCAGGTTGATTTCCCTTAACCTCTCCTCGTAGGACATACTCCTTAGCTCTGGGACTAGTCTTGTTGCAAACCTTTGCGCTTTCTCAAGCTTCTTTACGTGCTTGGTGTGTGTGTGTGTGTGTGTGTGTGTGTGTGTGTGTGTGTGTGTGTGTGTGTACTCACCTAGTTGTGGTTACAGGGGTCGAGTTGTAGCTCCTGGCCCCGCCTCTTCACTAATCGTGTGTGTGTGTGTGTGTGTGTGTGTGTGCGTGTGAGGGTAAGATGACTGAGTTACCTGGAGTCGCCACCGGAAACCACCGCCCCGGCCCACGACCCGGTCTCACACCAGACCAGACCTGGCTGCCTAGTCTGAGATCAGGGAGGATGCTCGTGTGTGTGTATAGAAGGGAGAGAGCAGGAGGGATATATATATATATATATATATATATATATATATATATATATATATATATATATATATATATATATATATATATATATATATATATATATATATAAGTATCGAGTATTGATACAATTGGATGAAAGCTCCACTTTCTTGAATCAAGATCCGTCCAGCAGCCTGAAGGTGCTCCCCTCCCTGCCAGCTTGACGGGGGTAGAGCACGTCATGGTGGGGGTGACACCTGCCACCTCATATAAACCAGAACATCCCACCTGGTTTTAAATGGGGCGAATCTACTCTGAAGATAATGAAGCTTATTCAGGGCCCCTAATCCCGGAGGGGCCCTTAATCCCGGAGGGACTCCTAATCCCCGAGGGGCCCCAGAAGCGTTTTTAGTTCACATTGCTTAAAAATTTTGGGTCTACTGTATAAGAAGGGGCCGTGAAGGGGCCCCATAACATTTCAAGATTCAGGGCCCCCAAAATGTGGGTCCGCCTAGCTATCTTCACTTAAATCTGTGAGATGTGTACTCAGTGGTCAGTCGTCACGTGAGGTCACAGACCCTGAGCTGCCTTGGGGATTAGTGTGGACGGTTACAAAGCATGGCTTGCTTCTGCAGTGTTTTAAAAATTGAGGTTGGAGAGTTGAAGGAGGAGGTCTTGCTTCTCCAGGAGGAGATTAGGAGGCTGAAGGTCCACCTCAATGGGTCTGGGAGAGAGTGTGAGGTGGCTGGAGTTGTGGGGAATGAGGCTTCTAGCAGCGAGGTGCAGTCTGTCTCTCGCTGTGAGGAGGCTGTAGTTGGGGAGGCAGCAACGGCTACCAGCAGAGAGGTGCAGCCCAGCACCTGCTACAAGTGGCGAGTAGTTCACAGTAATGGAAGGCGCATCAGAGTAAGGAAAGTTAAGAGTGAAGATCTGAAGGTAGGAAATCGCTTCTCTGTTCTTCAGGATGAATGTACTTCAGTGGCCAGTGAAGGTAAGGGTACTACTGCCCCTGCTAATGGAGGTAAGCGCATTCTTGTGGTTGGTGACTCTCAGGTAAGATACATTGACCGTGCTTTTTGTAATAGGAATAAGAAGATGAGAGATAGAGTGTGCTTCCCTGGAGCTGGTGTTGGGGACATTGTCAACAGGCTGGATAATATCATGTCAGGTAATGGGAGCAAGCCCATTATCTGTCTCAGTGCTGGTGGAAATGATATTGGGAAGGGTAGGAGAGAAGAGCTGCTAGATAAGTACAGGTCAGCTATAGATTTCATTAAGTCTAAGGGAGGGATCCCAATCATATGTAGCATCTTGCCTAGAAGGGGAGTAGGAAATGAATGGTTGTCTAGGGCAATTGGTGTAAATTGCTGGCTAGACAGATACTGCAAGGAACTTGCAATCCCATTCATTGACAACTGGAACAACTTTTATGGCAAACATGATATGTATGCAAGGGATGGGGTACATCTCTCTGGGGCTGGGGTGGTAGCACTTGCAGACTCGATTGAGAAGGCCATTGGTGAAATGCCTATGATTTTAAACTGATGGAAGATAGAGGTATGGGTGTGTGTGGGAAACAAGCAGGTTGCAACACTTGGGTTGGAAACAGTAAATGTATAAAAGGCATTCAGCATGAAGTTATAAATAAAGACAATAGATCAGGTCAGCAAACAAAGGGGGACAGCAGAGGGCAGCAAGGGACTAGCTCCCTTAAGGTTTACTATACTAATAGCAGGAGTGTAAGAAATAAGATAGATGAGCTAAGATTAATTGCAAGTGCAGGAGACATAGATATTATTGCTATAACAGAGACCTGGCTCAATCTGAAAGATAGAGAGATGCCCTCTGAATGTCACATACAAGGCTATAAATTATTCCACACTGACAGGGTCAACAGGAAAGGTGGTGGAGTAGCGATGTATGTCAGAGACAATTTAAATTGTTGTGTTAGACAAGATATTAAATTAGAAGCGTCAGCCACTGAATCTGTTTGGTTACAGCTTCTCGAGGGCCGAGAAAAACTAATTTTGGGTGTGATTTACAGGGCCCCAAATCTTGATAGGGAGTGCAGTAAACTTCTATGGGACGAAATTCGTAAGGCATCTACATACGAAAATGTTGTGCTAATGGGAGATTTCAACTATAGACAGATTGACTGGAGCAATTTGACAGGAAATTTAGAGTCAGGTGACTTTCTTGATACGATCCAGGATTGTTTTTTAAAACAGTTTGTGACAGAGCCAACTAGGGGAAATAACCTCCTTGACTTGGTTCTTGCCAGTAGGGAAACACTAATTAATAATCTTGAGGTTAATGATGAGCTTGGGGAAAGTGATCACAAATCACTCAGTTTTAATATATCATGGAATTCCCCTAATAATGGCAATCAAGTCTCCGTCCCTGACTTTCGCTTGGCTGATTTCATAGGACTGAAAAATTACTTAGGTGGGCTGAACTGGAATGACCTGACTAAGGGTCAGGTAGGTGGTGATGGTTGCCGATATGATGCTTTCCAGGGCATAGTTCTAGCTGCTCAGTCAAATTATGTTCCAAATAGGGAAATCAGATCAAACAAAAATGATCCTAAATGGATGAACAATAGATTAAAATATCTGATTGGTCAAAAGAGAGGCATATATAGGCAAATCAAAAGAGGAGAGGGGCAATTGAGAAATCGATATATTCAGTTAAAGAGAGAAATAAAAAAGGGAATTAGAAAAGCAAAAAGAGATTATGAGGTTAAAGTTGCAAGAGAATCGAAGACTAACCCAAAAGGATTCTTTCAGGTATACAGAAGTAAGATCAGGGACAAGATAGGCCCACTCAAAAGTTCCTCGGGTCAGCTCACTGACAGTGATAAGGAAATGTGTAGAATTTTTAACACATACTTCCTCTCAGTTTTTACACAGGAGGATACCAGCGATATTCCAGTAATGATAAATTATGTAGAACAGGACGATAATAAACTGTGTACTATTAGGGTCACAAGTGACATGGTCCTTAGGCAAATAGATAAATTAAAACCTAACAAATCCCCAGGCCCTGATGAACTGTATGCAAGGGTTCTAAAGGAATGTAAAGAGGAGCTTAGCACACCTTTGGCTAATCTTTTCAACATATCACTACAAACTGGCATGGTGCCAGATAAGTGGAAAATGGCAAATGTGATACCTATTTTCAAAACAGGTGACAGGTCCTTAGCTTCGAACTATAGACCAATAAGCCTAACCTCCATAGTGGGAAAATTTATGGAATCAATAATTGCCGAGGCAGTTCGTAGCCACCTTGAAAAGCATAAATTAATCAACGAATCTCAGCATGGTTTTACAAAGGGGCGTTCCTGCCTTACGAATTTATTAACTTTTTTCACTAAGGTATTTGAGGAGGTAGATCATGGTAATGAATATGATATTGTGTATATGGACTTCAGTAAGGCTTTTGACAGGGTCCCACATCAGAGACTATTGAGGAAAATTAAAGCACATGGAATAGGAGGAGAAATTTTTTCCTGGATAGAGGCATGGTTGACAAATAGGCAGCAGAGAGTTTGCATAAATGGGGAGAAATCAGAGTGGGGAAGTGTCACGAGCGGTGTTCCACAGGGGTCAGTGTTGGGCCCCCTGCTGTTCACAATCTACATAAACGACATAGATGAGGGCATAAAGAGCGACATCGGCAAGTTTGCCGATGACACCAAAATAGGCCGTCGAATTCATTCTGACGAGGACATTCGAGCACTCCAGGAAGATTTGAATAGACTGATGCAGTGGTCGGAGAAGTGGCAGATGCAGTTTAATATAGACAAATGCAAAGTTCTAAATGTTGGACAGGACAATAACCATGCCACATATAAACTAAATAATGTAGATCTTAATATTACGGATTGCGAAAAAGATTTAGGAGTTCTGGTTAGCAGTAATCTGAAACCAAGACAACAGTGCATAAGTGTTCGCAATAAAGCTAATAGAATCCTTGGCTTCATATCAAGAAGCATAAATAATAGGAGTCCTCAGGTTGTTCTTCAACTCTATACATCCTTGGTTAGGCCTCATTTAGATTATGCTGCACAGTTTTGGTCACCTTATTACAGAATGGATATAAATTCTCTGGAAAATGTACAAAGGAGGATGACAAAGTTGATCCCATGTATCAGAAACCTTCCCTATGAGGATAGACTAAGGGCCCTGAATCTGCACTCTCTAGAAAGACGTAGAATTAGGGGGGATATGATTGAGGTGTATAAATGGAAGACAGGAATAAATAAAGGGGATGTAAATAGTGTGCTGAAAATATCTAGCCTAGACAGGACTCGCAGCAATGGTTTTAAGTTGGAAAAATTCAGATTCAGGAAGGATATAGGAAAGTACTGGTTTGGTAATAGAGTTGTGGATGAGTGGAACAAACTCCCAAGTACCGTTATAGAGGCCAGAACGTTGTGTAGCTTTAAAAATAGGTTGGATAAATACATGAGTGGATGTGGGTGGGTGTGAGTTAGACCTGATAGCTTGTGCTACCAGGTCGGTTGCCGTGTTCCTCCCTTAAGTCAATGTGACCTGACCTGACTAGGTTGGGTGCATTGGCTTAAGCCGGTAGGAGACTTGGACCTGCCTCGCATGGGCCAGTAGGCCTTCTGCAGTGTTCCTTCGTTCTTATGTTCTTATGTTCTTAACTGGTCACCGCCGGATCTACCTGCCTGGACGTGCCCATACCCACCAGCCTGGAGACGCCCATACCCACCTGCCTGGACACGCCCATACCCACCTGCCTGGACACGCCCATACACACCTGCCTGGACACGCCCATACACACCTGCCTGGACATGCCCATACACACCTGCCTGGACATGCCCATACCCACCTGCCTGGACACGCCCATACACACCTGCCTGGACATGCCCATACCCACCTGCCTGGACACGCCCATACACGCCTGCCTGGACATGCCCATACCCACCTGCCTGGACACGCCCATACACACCTGCCTGGACACGCCCATACACACCTGCCTGGACATGCCCATACACACCTGCCTGGACATGCCCATACCCACCTGCCTGGACACGCCCATACCCACCTGCCTGGACACGCCCATACACACCTGCCTGGACACGCCCATACACACCTGCCTGGACATGCCCATACCCACCTGCCTGGACATGCCCATACCCACCTGCCTGGACACGCCCATACCCACCTGCCTGGACACGCCCATACCCACCTGCCTGGACATACCCATACCCACCTGCCTGGACACGCCCATACCCACCTGCCTGGACATGCCCATACCCACCTGCCTGGACATACCCATACCCACCTACCTGGACACGCCCATACACACCTGCCTGGACATGCCCATACCCACCTGCCTGGACATGCCCATACACACCTGCATGAACATGCCCATACCCACCTGCCTGGACACGCCCATACCCACCTGCCTGGACACGCCCATACCCACCTGCCTGGACACGCCCATACCCACCTGCCTGGACATGCCCATACCCACCTGCCTGGACACGCCCATACCCACCTGCCTGGACACGCCCATACCCACCTGCCTGGACATGCCCATACCCACCTGCCTGGACACGCCCATACCCACCTGCCTGGACACGCCCATACCCACCTGCCTGGACATGCCCATACCCACCTGCCTGGACACGCCCATACTCACCTGCCTGGACATGTCCATACCCACCTGCCTGGACACGCCCATACCCACCTGCCTGGACACGCCCATACCCACCTGCCTGGACACGCCCATACCCACCTGCTTGGACATGCCCATACCCACCTGCTTGGACACGCCCATACCCACCTGCCTGGACGTGCCCATATCCACCTGCCTGGACACGCCTATACCCACCTGCTTGGACATGCCCATACCCACCTGCCTGGACACGCCCATACCCACCTGCCTGGACACGCCCATACCCACCTGCCTAGACACGCCCATACCCACCTGCCTGCACGTCCCTATATCCACCTCCCTGGACACCCCCATACCCACCTCTTCGCTAGTAACCTTATATACCTGACTGTAGCTGGGTTGGTATCGCACTCAGCTCACACACTGAGATCCGTGGTTTGATCCCCGATAAGGATGAAAACATTAGGACGTGTTCCTTGAAACACCTGCTGACCCTGTTCACCTAGCAGTGAGTAGGTACCCGGGTGTTAGTCACCTTACACCTGCTGTTACGGTTCACCTAGCAGTAAGTAGGTACCTGGGCATTAGTTAACTGGTGTGGGTGGCATCCTGGGGACAAAATTAACCTATGTTGTGGGAAATGCTCTACATAACCAGGGACTTCCTATATAGTATGTCATTGATGTCAGCTATGGTCTGTATAAGTTGTATCATGTACTGCTAGAAATATAGATATTATCAGTCCCTCAACCTGGAGTCGATGTAATCGGGCCATCAGTCTTGAAAAGATTGAGGGACTGATTACCTCAAACTCCTTCTGATCTTCACCATTCTTTGTAAAGGACTGACGAAGCCACTGTGTGGCGAAACATTTCCTCAATAAAGATACCCAAGTGTTGTACATGTGTCTAATTTATCAGTCTTTCCAGTTTCTTGTCCAACACACCAACACCACTACTGCTCTGTAATCAACCAGAGTTGTCTGAAGATGGGTCCGTAATCAGGCGAAAGCGCTCAGGAGCATGTTTATCCTCCGTCTCCACAACAATGATGCTAATGATCCTTCCTGTGTGCATGTGCAAGATTGCATGCACAGGTGTGGTGGTGCAGGCAGGTGTGTTGAAGATGTAGACGACGTGTGATGGATGCTAGCACCAGGATGGTAGCACCAGGATGATGACGTTGGTAGCATCAGGATGCTAGCACCAGGATGATAGCACCAGGATGATAGCACCAGAATGATAGCACCAGGATGATAGCACCAGGATGATAGCACCAGGATGATAGCACCAGGATGATGATGGTAGCACCAGGATGATAACATCAGGGTGATAGCACCAGGATGACAGCACCAGGATGATAGCACCAGGATGATGATGGTAGCATCAGGATGCTAGCACCAGGATGATAGCACCAGGATGATGATGGTAGCACCAGGATGATAACATCAGGGTGATAGCACCAGGATGACAGCACCAGGATGATAGCACCAGGATGATGATGGTAGCATCAGGATGCTAGCACCAGGATGATAGCATCAGGGTGATAGCACCAGGATGACAGCACCAGGATGACAGCACCAGGATGATAGCACCAGGATGATGATGGTAGCATCAGGATGCTAGCACCAGGATGATAACATCAGGGTGATAGCACCACGATGACAGCACCAGGATGATAGCACCAGGATGATGATGGTAGCATCAGGATGCTAGCACCAGGATGATAACATCAGGATGACAGCACCAGGATGATAGCACCAGGATGATGATGGTAGCATCAGGATGCTAGCACCAGGATAATGATGGTAGCATCAGGATGCTAGTACCAGGATAATAGCATCAGGGTGATAGCACCAGGATGACAACACCAGGATGATAGCACCAGGATGATAGCATCAGGATGATAGCATCAGGATGATAGCATCAGGATGATAACACCAGGATGATAGCACAGGTGTAATGGATGGGTCTGAGCTAGACCTGACTAACTTGGGGCCAGTAGTTGACTTAGACTTGCTTAGCATGGGCCTGCTGCAGTGCCCCTCTTTTATGTTCTTAGCGTAATGGATGATAGCACGGAAGTAATGGATGACAGCACAGGTGTATTGGATGACAGCAGCAGCAAGGGTGCTCTGCCTACGTCAAGGTTACCCAGTACCCCCTCCCTCCATCACTCACCCCTTCCCCCATGCCACTTCTCTGGTTCCTTCACCCCATCTTCCAACCCTCAGGGTTTCTACACTGTTTTCCTTCTCCTCTTAACCTCACTTGCTTCTCCCATCAGAGAACATAGCTAATTTTTCTTCCCACCATGTAACTATCATATTAACTAGGATGACCGCACACTGTGGGGTGTTTCTACAGTGTTAATTTCCATATATAACAGTAGCCTCCCACTGTCAGTCTACCCACAGTGTAACACAAAATAATGAAGCCACACACTGTGTGTCTTACAGAGTTTAATAAAAATCTCTTGTCTTCCTTTCCTCCCAAACACCATGATCCCTGTCCTGCCTTCCCTCCGTCCTCCCAAACACCATGATCCCTGTCCTGCCTTCCCTCCCTCCTCCCAAACACCACGATCCCTGTCCTGCCTTCCCTCCCTCCTCCCAAACACCACGATCCCTCTCCTGCCTTCCCTCCCTCCTCCCAAACACCACGATCCCTGTCCTGCCTTCCCTCCCTCCTCCCAAACACCACGATCCCTCTCCTGCCTTCCCTCCCTCCTCCCAAACACCACGATCCCTCTCCTGCCTTCCCTCCCTCCTCCCAAACACCACGATCCCTGTCCTGCCTTCCCTCCCTCCTCCCAAACACCACGATCCCTCTCCTGCCTTCCCTCCCTCCTCCCAAACACCACGATCCCTCTCCTGCCTTCCCTCCCTCCTCCCAAACACCACGATCCCTCTCCTGCCTTCCCTCCCTCCTCCCAAACACCATGATCCCTGTCCTGCCTTCCCTCCCTCCTCCCAAACACCATGATCCCTGTCCTGCCTTCCCTCCCTCCTCCCAAACACCATGATCCCTGTCCTGCCTTCCCTCCCTCCTCCCAAACACCACGATCCCTGTCCTGCCTTCCCTCCCTCCTCCCAAACACCACGATCCCTGTCCTGCCTTCCCTCCCTCCTCCCAAACACCACGATCCCTGTCCTGCCTTCCCTCCCTCCTCCCAAACACCACGATCCCTGTCCTGCCTTCCCTCCCTCCTCCCAAACACCATGATCCCTGTCCTACCTCCCCTCCCTCCTCCCAAACACCACGATCCCTGTCCTGCCTTCCCTCCCTCCTCCCAAACACCATGATCCCTGTCCTGCCTTCCCTCCCTCCTCCCAAACACCATGATCCCTGTCCTGCCTTCCCTCCCTCCTCCCAAACACCATGATCCCTGTCCTGCCTTCCCTCCCTCCTCCCAAACACCACGATCCCTCTCCTGCCTTCCCTCCCTCCTCCCAAACACCACGATCCCTCTCCTGCCTTCCCTCCCTCCTCCCAAACACCACGATCCCTCTCCTGCCTTCCCTCCCTCCTCCCAAACACCACGATCCCTGTCCTGCCTTCCCTCCCTCCTCCCAAACACCACGATCCCTGTCCTGCCTTCCCTCCCTCCTCCCAAACACAATGATCCCTGTCCTGCCTTCCCTCCCTCCTCCCAAACACCATGATCCCTGTCCTGCCTTCCCTCCCTCCTCACAAACACCACGATCCCTCTCCTGCCTTCCCTCCCTCCTCCCAAACACCACGATCCCTCTCCTGCCTTCCCTCCCTCCTCCCAAACACCATGATCCCTCTCATGCCTTCCCTCCCTCCTCCCAAACATCACGATCCCTCTCCTGCCTTCCCTCCCTCCTCCCAAACACCACGATCCCTCTCCTGCCTTCCCTCCCTCCTCCCAAACACCATGATCCCTGTCCTGCCTTCCCTCCCTCCTCCCAAACACCATGATCCCTGTCCTGCCTTCCCTCCCTCCTCCCAAACACCATGATCCCTGTCCTGCCTTCCCTCCCTCCTCCCAAACACCATGATCCCTGCCCTGCCTTCCCTCCCTCCTCCCAAACACCATGATCCCTGTCCTGCCTTCCCTCCCTCCTCCCAAACACCACGATCCCTCTCCTGCCTTCCCTCCCTCCTCCCAAACACCATGATCCCTCTCATGCCTTCCCTCCCTCCTCCCAAACATCACGATCCCTCTCCTGCCTTCCCTCCCTCCTCCCAAACACCACGATCCCTCTCCTGCCTTCCCTCCCTCCTCCCAAACACCATGATCCCTGTCCTGCCTTCCCTCCCACCTCCCAAACACCACGATCCCTGTCCTGCCTTCCCTCCCTCCTCCCAAACACCATGATCCCTCTCCTGCCTTCCCTCCCTCATCCCACACACCATGATCCCTGTCCTGCCTTCCCTCCCTCCTCCCAAACACCACGATCCCTCTCCTGCCTTCCCTCCCTCCTCCCAAACACCACGATCCCTCTCCTGCCTTCCCTCCCTCCTCCCAAACACCATGATCCCTCTCCTGCCTTCCCTCCCTCCTCCCAAACACCATGATCCCTGTCCTGCCTTCCCTCCCTCATCCCAAACACCATGATCCCTGTCCTGCCTTCCCTCCCTCCTCCCAAACACCATGATCCCTGTCCTGCCTTCCCTCCCTCCTCCCAAACACCACGATCCCTCTCCTGCCTTTCCTCCCTCCTCCCAAACACCATGATCCCTGTCCTGCCTTCCCTCCCTCCTCCCAAACACCACGATCCCTCTCATGCCTTCCCTCCCCCAAACACCATGATCCCTGTCCTGCCTTCCCTCCCTCCTCCCAAACACCACGATCCCTCTCCTGCCTTCCCTCCCTCCTCCCAAACACCACGATCCCTGTCCTGCCTTCCCTCCCTCCTCCCAAACACCACGATCCCTCCCTCCCTCCCACCCGTCCCACCCCTGGCTACCTATCTTTGTGTCATCCACCTCACTGGCACACACGAGACCAGGACCTTCAGCTCTGCCACCTCAGCCACACATCGATACAGTGTTACAGCAACCGTCCCACAACCTAAACCATCAGAGTTCGATTCCTGGGCAGGAGGAGGCGTATGGACAAGTCCTGGGAAAATAAACACAAATTTAAATCCCAAACAAGACAAACATGCAAGTCCGTCTAATCCACCTGACTCTCTCCAATATATATACCGATACATGGATGGACTGAACACATCGACTCCAGGCTGAGGGACTGATTACCTCATACTCCTCCTCTCCTTACGCCTTCCTCTTTGTATTGGACTGATGAAGCCACTGTGTGGCTTCATCAGCATATGGGAAGCATATGGGAATATGCAGCATATGGGAATAAAGATTCCCATATGCTGCATAAGTGTCTCAATCTTCAACTTGTCGGTTTTTCAAACCATTCATCACAAACCATTCAACACAATATATATACCCATGTACTCTTGACCCAGCAAGATCTGATTGCTGAAGATTAAGACACATGTGCAACAGTTGGGTATCTTTATTGATGAAACGTTTCGCCCACACAATAGGTTTCTTCAGTCAAATACAAAGGCAGCAGTGACAATGAGATAAGATGATGTAATTAATCCATCAACCTTGGAGACAAAGTATTTGAGGCGTCCGTATCTTCAACTTATACCATTTTCAACAAAGATCTGTTTGTGCCTTGTTTTCAAGCCTTGTCTTCAAGACCCCTGGTTGTCTTCAAGACCCCTGGTTGTCTTCAAGACCCCTGGTTGTCTTCAAGACCCCTGGTTGTCTTCAAGACCCCTGCTTGTCTTCAAGATCCCTGGTTGTCTTCAAGACCCCTGGTTGTCTTCAAGGCCCCTGGTTGTCTTCAAGACCCCTGGTTGTCTTCAAGACCCCTGGTTGTCTTCAAGACCCCTGGTTGTCTTCAAGGCCCCTGGTTGTCTTCAAGACCCCTGGTTGTCTTCAAGACCCCTGGTTGTCTTCAAGACCCCTGGTTGTCTTCAAGCTTGTACAAATACATGGGTGGTTATATTAAGGACTTGCCTTGTATGGGCCAGTAGGCCTGCTGCAGTGAGCCTTCATTTTTATGTTCTTAAGAGCTCAGGAACTAGAAATACGAACAGTGAATGTGTGCAGACTACATTATTTGTATATTATTTGGACCAGTAGGTGACCAGGGCCTGCCTAGCATGGGCCAGTAAGTGACCTGATCATGTCTAGCATGGGCCAGTAGGCCTCCTGCAGTGCTCATTCTCTCTTATGTTCTTATTTGTACCGCAAAGAGAAATGAAAATAAGAACATAAGAAGGAACACTGCAGCAGCCCTACTGGCCTATGCGAGGCAGGTCTAAGTCTTCTACCAATGCCCTAACCTAGTTAGGTCAGGTCACATTCACTTAAGGAAGGAGCACGGCATCTGACCTAGTAGCACAAGCTAGCCAGGTTCAACTCACACCCACATGCCAGACCTCGGTACCAGACAGCCGGTGTCTTAAAAAACAGCCAGACAGGGGGAGAGAAGAGACAGGGGTGTTAGAAGGGAGGGGACGAGATGGGAGAGATATGGGGTGGTAGGGGAAGGCAGGGAGGGTTATGAATATCCCGTATTAACTGGCTAGCAGCTATCAGTGGTGGGGGTGAAGCCAGGTTGGGGAAGGAGGAGGACAAGTGTGTTGGAAGCTGCGTTGAGTGAAGCTTGTACCACTTAACAAGTTTAAGTTCCTCAATTGTGGTATAAACCTTGGTAATAAATACCGACAAGTTGGTTTAGAAAGACACGTAAGCAAACACTAGAACATATTTATTAGAAAACGTTTCGGTCCTGGGACCGAAGTGTTAGAAGTGATCAAGGTCCCAGGACCGAAACGTTTTCTAATAAATATGTTATAGTGTTTGCTTACGTGTCTTCCTCAATTGTATTGAAAAAACCAACCCTGTTACCATAACTTGTAAGATGTTAGGTAAGACACATTTAACACATATGGTCATGAGCCAGGCTCGTTTGGTGCTTGCCTGGTCAACTAGGCTGTCGTTGCTGGAGGTCCGCTGCTCCATATATCCGAGACAGCCTGGTTGATCTGGCACCTGGTGAAGATACTTGCCTAATTTCCTCTTGAAGATTTCTACACTTGCTCCAGCAGTGTTTCTGATATCCTCTGATAAGATGTTGAATAGTCTGGGATCACGGATGTTGATACAGTGCTCTCTTATTGTGACCACCGCACCCCTGCTCCTCACTGGGTTTATTTTGCATTTCCTCCCATGTCTCTTCACTCCAGACGAAACGTCTGGACATGTATCTTAATTATCAACTTGTCGGTACTATGTACCATTGTCATATTCAATCACACACAGTCTAAGTCGCTACAATTACACAAAACCTTAACCTAAAATCTGAAGTTTCGCTTTCTAACTTTAAACTAGGTTTACCTTGTTAGTTCAACCCCAGAGTAACTGTGGCTTCCGGAGCTTCCACCTACCTAGTTATTCTTTAAGAACATAAGAAAGAAGGAGCACGGCATTAGACCTACTGGCACAAGCTAGTAAGGTTCAACTCACACCCACTCATGTATTTAGCTAACCTATTTTTAAAGCTACACAACGTTCTGGCCTCTATAACTGTACTTGGGAGTTTGTTCCACTCATCCACAACTCTATTACCAAACCAGTGCTTTCCTATATCCTTCCTGAAGTTGAATTTTTGCAACCCAAGTGTTGTACAAGTGTCTAGTACCAAGAAAGACTCTGACTTGGAGACGAGGTGTGAGAGTGCACAGTCTGGTGCACACATTAGTGGCCTTCACGGTGGTGGAGGTAAAGTGTGCACCCAGTCACGGTCATTGCTGGATGTCCACTCACAACCGATACGTCCCGGGTTCGATTCCCGTTTTTTTTTTTCACACGGTTGAATTTACAACTGATGGGGACAGCAGTGGAGAAATGACACACGTTGTACAGTAGTTTTATGTTAGGTTGGCGTTTACACTGTGTATAGAGCTTTGTAAATGTCCACATGGTGTACACACCAGGCTTCCCTCCACAAAGTGTTACTTTAGTTAGCCATCCAGCAGACAGCGGGTCTCTGCGCAAATGACCTTGCCTGACCTCGGATGCGCAACTGACTTGCCTGACCTCGGATGCGCAACTGACCTTGCCTGGCCTCAGATGCGCAACTAACCTTGCCCGACCTCACATGACAGCCCGGCCTACGGCCAGACTTCTCTTCTGATTGCCTGGTCAACCAGACTGTTGATATTAGCGGTCCATGGCACTTGTGTGGACACAAGACACCACCAGGGGTGCACGGGGGTAATGCCCACTGGTATGAGAATAAAAACATGCACGACGAACTTCTACTGGGGTTAGGTTTCGCTCAGGGCACTAACCCATCATCTTCTACATTATAAATAATATTAAATACTGACAAGTTGGTAAGACACATGTCCAACACTTACGGGTGTGAGTTAGATCTGTCTAGCATGGGCCAGCGGGTGCCTTGGACCTGCCTAGAATGGGCCAGTAAGCGACTTGGGAAGTGTAGTATCCAATTGCTTGGCTCAAGATCCCTCCCCGGCATGAAGGCCGCAGATTGAAGGTGATAGAAGGATGGATGACCATACAGGCTGGTGGTTCAGGGAGAATAATGCACCAGTGGCCCATCCCTCAATCGATGTACATAAATATTGTATATACCAGTGTTACCACTGGTGAAGATGACCCAGTGTTGTTACCACTGGTGAAGATGACCCAGTGTTGTTAACACTGGTGAAGATGACCAGTGTTGTTAACACTGGTGAAGATGACCCAGTGTTGTTACCACTGGTGAAGATGACCCAGTGTTGTTACCACTGGTGAAGATGACCCAGTGTTGTTACCACTGGTGAAGATGACCCAGTGTTGTTAACACTGGTGAAGATGACCCAGTGTTGTTAACACTGGTGAAGATGACCCAGTGTTGTTACCACTGGTGAAGATGACCAGTGTTGTTAACACTGGTGAAGATGACCCAGTGTTGTTACCACTGGTGAAGATAACCAGTGTTATTACCACTGGTGAAGATGACCCAGTGTTGTTACCACTGGTGAAGATGACCCAGTGTTGTTACCACTGGTGAAGATGACTCAGTGATGTTACCACTGGTGAAGATGACCCAGTGTTGTTACCACTGGTGAAGATAACCAGTGATGTCAGTAGTTATCACTGGTGAGGATAACTCAAGGCTATAAAGATGTCACAATAACATCCCAAAACCTTAGATATAACTTTAGCTTCCACCTCTGTCCATGTTTGTGCTTGCAAGGGTCCAGTCACAGCTCCTGGCCCAGCATCTTCACTGGTCGCTATTAAGTCCACTCTCTCCCTGCTCCATGAGCTTTATCATACGTCTTCTTGAAACTATGTATGGATCCTGCCTCCACTGCATCACTTCCCAGAATATTCCACTTCCTGACAACTCTGTGACTGAAGAAATACTTCCTAACATCCCTGTGATTCATCTGTGTCTTCAACTTCCAATTGTGACCTCTTGTTGCTGTGTCCTATCTCTGGAACATCCTGTCTCTGTCCACCTTGTCAATTCCTCTCAGTATTTTATATGTCGTTATCATATCCACCCTATCACTCCTGTCCTCCAGTGTCGTCAGGTCGATTTCCCTTAACCTCTCCTCGTAGGACATGCCCCTTAGCTCCGAGACTAGTCTTGTCGCAAACCTTTGCACTTTCTCTAATTTCCTTGCATGCTTGGCTAGGTGTGGATTCTAAACCGGTGCTGCATACTCCAATATAGCCCTGACATACGTACACGGTGTACAGGGTCCTGAACGATTCCTTGTTGAGATGTCGGAATGCTATTCTTCGGTTTGATAGGCGCCCAAATGTGTGTGTGCTCACTTATTTGTACTCACCTATTTTTGGTTGCAGGGGTCGAGTCTTAGCTCCTGGTCCCGTGTGTGTGTGTGTGTGTGTGTGTTTACATTACCTAGCACTATCAATAAAACAGTAAGGTGCTAGATGCGTGAAGTGAGTCAAGACATGAAAGATGGAGCAGGTCAACACAGCTCACCCTGG
>NC_091325.1:2888003-2923478 GCF_038502225.1 Cherax quadricarinatus
CACTACCTGTGTTACACAGTGGGGACACACACTACCTGTGTTGCACATTGTGGACATACATTAGCTGTGTTGCACAGTGTGGACACACACTAGCTGTGTTACACAGTGTGGACACACACTAGCTGTGTTACACAGTGTGGACACTCTAGCTGTTACACAGTGTGGACACACACTAGCTGTGTTACACAGTGGGGACAGACGAGCTGTGTTACACAGTGTAGACAGAGACGAGCTGTGTTACACAGTGGGGACAGACTATAGCTGTGTTACACAGTGTGGACAGACGAGCTGTGTTACACAGTGGGGACAGACACTAGCTGTGTTACACAGTGTGGACAGACATTAGCTGTGTTACACAGTGTGGACAGACACTAGCTGTGTTACACAGTGGGGACAGACACTAGCTGTGTTACACAGTGTGGACACACACTAGCTGTGTTACACAGTGTGGACACACACTAGCTGTGTTACACAGTGTGGACACACACTAGCTGTGTTACACAGTGTGGACACACACTAGCTGTGTTACACAGTGTGGACACACACTAGCTGTGTTACACAGTGTGGACAGACGAGCTGTGTTACACAGTGGGGACAGACACTAGCTGTGTTACACAGTGTGGACAGACATTAGCTGTGTTACACAGTGTGGACAGACACTAGCTGTGTTACACAGTGGGGACAGACACTAGCTGTGTTACACAGTGTGGACAGAGACGAGCTGTATTACACAGTGGGGACAGACGCAAGCTGTGTTACACAGTGAGGACAGACACTAGCTGTGTTACACAGTGTGGACAGAGACGAGCTGTGTTACACAGTGTGGACAGAGACGAGCTGTGTTACACAGTGTGGACAGACGAGCTGTGTTACACAGTGTGGACAGACGAGCTGTGTTACACAGTGTGGACAGACGAGCTGTGTTACACAGTGTGGACAGAGACGAGCTGTGTTACAAAGTGTGGACAGAGACGAGCTCTGTTACACAGTGTGAACAGACGAGCTGTGTTACACAGTGTGAACAGACGAGCTGTGTTACACAGTGTGAACAGACGAGCTGTGTTACACAGTGTGAACAGACGAGCTGTGTTACACAGTGTGAACAGACGAGCTGTGTTACACAGTGTGAACAGACGAGCTGTGTTACACAGTGTGAACAGACGAGCTGTGTTACACAGTGTGAACAGACGAGCTGTGTTTCCCTGTTATATTCCATCACACAGGATGGTGCTCATACAGGGTGTTGGAATGTGTCAGCATGAGCTGGTAGACTTCAGTAGTGTCAGCCTGAGCTGGTAGACTTCAGTAGTGTCAGCATGAGCTGGTAGACTTCAGTAGTGTCAGCCTGAGCTGGGAGACTTCAGTAGTGTCAGTCTGAGCTGGTAGACTTCAGCAGTGTCAGCCTGAGCTGGTAGACTTCAGTAGTGTCAGCCTGAGCTGGTAGACTTCAGTAGTGTCAGCCTGAGCTGGGAGACTTTAGTAGTGTCAGCCTGAGCTGGGAGACACGGGGGTCGTCCCACAGTTACTAAAAACAACAGACATAGCCCCACTCCACAAAGGGGGCAGTAAAGCAACAGCAAAGAACTACAGACCAATAGCACTAACATCCCATATCATAAAAATCTTTGAAAGGGTCCTAAGAAGCAAGATCACCACGCATCTAGAAACCCATCAGTTACACAACCCAGGGCAACATGGGTTTAGAACAGGTCGCTCCTGTCTGTCTCAACTATTGGACCACTACGACAAGGTCCTAAATGCACTAGAAGACAAAAAGAATGCAGATGTAATATATACAGACTTTGCAAAAGCCTTCGACAAGTGTGACCATGGCGTAATAGCGCACAAAATGCGTGCTAAAGGAATAACAGGAAAAGTCGGTCGATGGATCTATAATTTCCTCACTAACAGAACACAGAGAGTAGTCGTCAACAGAGTAAAGTCCGAGGCAGCTACGGTGAAAAGCTCTGTTCCACAAGGCACAGTACTCGCTCCCATCTTGTTCCTCATCCTTATATCCGACATAGACAAGGATGTCAGCCACAGCACCGTGTCTTCCTTTGCAGATGACACCCGAATCTGCATGACAGTGTCTTCCATTGCAGACACTGCAAAGCTCCAGGCAGACATCAACCAAATCTTTCAGTGGGCTGCAGAAAACAATATGAAGTTCAACGATGAGAAATTTCAATTACTCAGATATGGTAAACATGAGGAAATTAAATCTTCATCAGAGTACAAAACAAATTCTGGCCACAAAATAGAGCGAAACACCAACGTCAAAGACCTGGGAGTGATCATGTCGGAGGATCTCACCTTCAAGGACCATAACACTGTATCAATCGCATCTGCTAGAAAAATGACAGGATGGATAATGAGAACCTTCAAAACTAGGGAGGCCAAGCCCATGATGACACTCTTCAGGTCACTTGTTCTATCTAGGCTGGAATATTGCTGCACACTAACAGCACCTTTCAAGGCAGGTGAAATTGCCGACCTAGAAAATGTACAGAGAACTTTCACGGCGCGCATAACGGAGATAAAACACCTCAATTATTGGGAGCGCTTGAGGTTCCTAAACCTGTATTCCCTGGAACGCAGGAGGGAGAGATACATGATTATATACACCTGGAAAATCCTAGAGGGACTAGTACCGAACTTGCACACGAAAATCACCCACTACGAAAGCAAAAGACTTGGCAGACGATGCACCATCCCCCCAATGAAAAGCAGGGGTGTCACTAGCACGTTAAGAGACCATACAATAAGTGTCAGGGGCCCGAGACTGTTCAACTGCCTCCCAGCACACATAAGGGGGATTACCAACAGACCCCTGGCAGTCTTCAAGCTGGCACTGGACAAGCACCTAAAGTCAGTTCCGGATCAGCCGGGCTGTGGCTCGTATGTTGGTTTGCGTGCAGCCAGCAGCAACAGCCTGGTTGATCAGGCTCTGATCCACCAGGAGGCCTGGTCTCAGACCGGGCCGCGGGGGCGTTGACCCCCGGAACTCTCTCCAGGTAAACTCCAGGTCCAGTGTCAGCCTGAGCTGGGAGACTTCAGTAGTGTCAGCATGAGCTGGTAGACTTCAGTAGTGTCAGCATGAGCTGGTAGACTTCAGTAGTGTCAGCATGAGCTGGTAGACTTCAGTAGTGTCAGCCTGAGCTGGGAGACTTCAGTAGTGTCAGCCTTAGCTGGTAGACTTCAGTAGTGTCAGCCTGAGCTGGGAGACTTCAGTAGTGTCAGTCTGAGCTGGGAGACTTCAGTAGTGTCAGCCTGAGCTGGTAGACTTCAGTAGTGTCAGCCTGAGCTGGGAGACTTCAGTAGTGTCAGCATGAGCTGGGAGACTTCAATAGTGTCAGCCTGAGCTGGTAGACTTCAGTAGTGTCAGCCTGAGCTGGTAGAATTCAGTAGTGTCAGCCTGAGCTGGGAGACTTCAGTAGTGTCAGCCTGAGCTGGGAGACTTCAGTAATGTCAGCCTGAGCTGGGAGACTTCAGTAGTGTCAGCCTGAGCTGGTAGACTTCAGTAGTGTCAGCCTGAGCTGGTAGACTTCAGTAGTGTCAGCCTGAGCTGGTAGACTTCAGTAGTGTCAGCCTGAGCTGGTAGACTTCAGTAGTGTCAGCCTGAACTGGGAGACTTCAGTAGTGTCAGCCTGAGCTGGGAGACTTCAGTAGTGTCAGCCTGAGCTGGTAGACTTCAGTAGTGTCAGCCTGAGCTGGTAGACTTCAGTAGTGTCAGCCTGAGCTGGTAGACTTCAGTAGTGTCAGCCTGAGCTGGGAGACTTCAGTAGTGTCAGTCTGAGCTGGGAGACTTCAGTAGTGTCAGCCTGAGCTGGGAAACTTCAGTAGTGTCAGCCTGAGCTGGTAGACTTCAGTAGTGTCAGTCTGAGCTGGTAGACTTCAGTAGTGTCAGCCTGAACTGGTAGACTTCAGTAGTGTCAGCTTGAGCTGGGAGACTTCAGTAGTGTCAGCATGAGCTGGGAGACTTCAGTAGTGTCAGCCTGAGCTGGGAGACTTCAGTAGTGTCAGCCTGAGCTGGTAGACTTCAGTAGTGTCAGCCTGAGCTGGGAGACTTCAGTAGTGTCAGTCTGAGCTGGGAGACTTCAGTAGTGTCAGCCTGAGCTGGGAGACTTCAGCAGTGTCAGCCTGAGCTGGGAGACTTCAGTAGTGTCAGTCTGAGCTGGTAGACTTCAGTAGTGTCAGCCTGAGCTGGTAGACTTCAGTAGTGTCAGTCTGAGCTGGTAGACTTCAGTAGTGTCAGCCTGAGCTGGTAGACTTCAGTAGTGTCAGCCTGAGCTGGTAGACTTCAGTAGTGTCAGTCTGAGCTGGTAGACTTCAGTAGTGTCAGCCTGAGCTGGTAGACTTCAGTAGTGTCAGCCTGAGCTGGTAGACTTCAGTAGTGTCAGCCTGAGCTGGGAGACTTCAGTAGTGTCAGCCTGAGCTGGGAGACTTCAGCAGTGTCAGCCTGAGCTGGTAGACTTCAGTAGTGTCAGCCTGAGCTGGTAGACTTCAGTAGTGTCAGCCTGAGCTGGGAGACTTCAGTAGTGTCAGCCTGAGCTGGGAGACTTCAGTAGTGTCAGTCTGAGCTGGGAGACTTCAGTAGTGTCAGCCTGAGCTGGGAGACTTCAGTAGTGTCAGCCTGAGCTGGTAGACTTCAGTAGTGTCAGTCTGAGCTGGGAGACTTCAGTAGTGTCAGCCTGAGCTGGGAGACTTCAGTAGTGTCAGCCTGAGCTGGGAGACTTCAGCAATGTCAGCCTGAGCTGGGAGACTTCAGTAGTGTCAGCCTGAGCTGGTAGACTTCAGTA
Organism: Cherax quadricarinatus; assembly: GCF_038502225.1. NCBI lineage: Eukaryota > Metazoa > Arthropoda > Malacostraca > Decapoda > Parastacidae > Cherax > Cherax quadricarinatus. The sequence continues at coordinate 2,892,806 of NC_091325.1, forward strand.
GTGTCAGCCTGAGCTGGGAGACTTCAGTAGTGTCAGCCTGAGCTGGGAGACTTCAGCAGTGTCAGCCTGAGCTGATAGACTTCAGTAGTGTCAGTCTGAGCTGGGAGACTTCAGTAGTGTCAGCCTGAGCTGGGAGACTTCAGTAGTGTCAGTCTGAGCTGGGAGACTTCAGTAGTGTCAGCCTGAGCTGGTAGACTTCAGTAGTATCAGTCTGAGCTGGGAGACTTCAGTAGTGTCAGCCTGAGCTGGTAGACTTCAGTAGTGTCAGTCTGAGCTGGTAGACTTCAGTAGTGTCAGCCTGAGCTGGGAGACTTCAGTAGTGTCAGCCTGAGCTGGTAGACTTCAGTAGTGTCAGCCTGAGCTGGTAGACTTCAGTAGTGTCAGCCTGAACTGGTAGACTTCAGTAGTGTCAGCCTGAGCTGGTAGACTTCAGTAGTGTCAGCCTGAACTGGTAGACTTCAGTAGTGTCAGCCTGAGCTGGTAGACTTCAGTAGTGTCAGCCTGAGCTGGTAGACTTCAGTAGTTTCAGCCTGAGCTGGTAGACTTCAGTAGTGTCAGCCTGAGCTGGTAGACTTCAGTAGTTTCAGCCTGAGCTGGTAGACTTCAGTAGTGTCAGCCTGAGCTGGGAGACTTCAGTAGGACAATGAGGTTATCGTCAAGTGACTCACGAAAGCGTAATGACACGGTTGCAAACAACCCATACCACGGGTGGGGTTTGAACCCGCGGCCAGAGAGTCTCAAAACTCCAGACCGTCACGTTAGCCACTGGGCCAGCTAGCTTCAATAAGATTCATCCAACTACATATGTATATTTCTACACCATAGGAAGGCTAACATAGGCACCACTGTGACCACAAATGCAAGTTTTTACAGAGGAATCTCCCGCTAGCATGGCCGTGACGAACTCTAGGCTAACATAGGCACAGTGGTGCCTATGTTAACCTTCCTATGGTGTAGAAATATACCTAGTTAGGTGAATCTTATTGAAGCTAGCTGGCCCAGTGGCTAACCCGACGGTCTGGAGTTTTGAGACTCTCTGACCGCGGGTTCAAACCCCACCAGTGGTATGGATCATCGTCAAGTATTCCAGTAATGGCGCATCAGCTACGACAGCTTCAAAGGTCTCCTTCCAGCAGAGCTGCAGTTACTATTATTATCACTTCCCTCCTCCAGTGCCCCTGGGAGAGGGAAAATGAAAAGGCACATAAAGAATAGATAAGAAAGGCCGACCCAAGACCAGTCCACAACCCCCAAAAAAAGTCAAAGTTACTTATTTCAACTAGAGTCCTTACTGTACATTAAGTTTTCAACTATCACTTGTGGTTATATTCCAGTCATAACACAACTCCAAGTCCTGATGCTAAGCTACATCAAGTCCAATTAATTTTGTCTAATTTCAGTCTATCTTTAAAAAATTCTATCTACTATACAGTAGTACTTCTATCCCCATGGGTTAATCTTAATCTACCTTTACCTTTGATATACCTTTGATGAGTTTCGGGAGTCTTTCTACTCCCGGAGCCTGGCCATGGGCCAGGCTCCGGGAGTGCTAACCTGGTCATCCAGGCTGTTGCTACTGGAGGCCAGCTGCCCCATTTAGATATTCTGGGTGCTCAGACCAAGTTATTAATAACACGACTCTGCCCAGGTGAATAATTAATACATCGAGTCAATTAACATCATTAAAAATACTAATAATACTAACGATGCTTGATATATTCTGGCAGAATTTCAAATTACGAGTCATCATAACAGACACAACTAGGCTTGTCCCCCAAAAAATAAAAATCACAATACTGCCAGTAATATTGTGGCCGCCTTTATGTATATCACCTAACTAATTACCAGACAACCAGCTAACTACCAGACAACCAGCTAACTGCCAGACAACCAGCTAACTACCAGTCAACCAGCTAACTACCAGACAACCAGCTAACTACCAGACAACCAGCTAACTACCAGACAACCAGCTAACTACCAGTCAGCCAGCTAACTACCAGACAACCAGCTAACTACCAGACAACCAGCTAACTACCAGACAACCAGCTAACTACCAGACAACCAGCTAACTACCAGTCAGCCAGCTAACTACCAGACAACCAGCTAACTACAAGACAGCCAGCTAACTACCAGTCAGCCAGCTAACTACCAGACAACCAGCTAACTACCAGTCAGCCAGCTAACTACCAGACAACCAGCTAACTACCAGACAACCAGCTAACTACCAGTCAGCCAGCTAACTACCAGACAACCAGCTAACTACCAGACAACCAGCTAACTACCAGACAACCAGCTACCAGACAACCAGCTAACTACCAGACAACCAGCTAACTACCAGTCAGCCAGCTAACTACCAGACAACCAGCTAACTACCAGACAACCAGCTAACTACCAGACAACCAGCTAACTACCAGTCAGCCAGCTAACTACCAGACAACCAGCTAACTACCAGACAACCAGCTAACTACCAGACAACCAGCTAACTACCAGTCACCTAACTGTACCAAAATTAACTCCTGATCTTTACCAGAAGTCCCACATACTCACACTGGGTAATTTAATTAAGTGAATAAGTTTACACGACTTAACAACGATGTTATTACTGCCTAACACGCTTCACACAGCTTGAAACTTATATATAATTTTAGCTATTATAATTCTCATTATTTAAGGTCTCCTTATTATTATTACTACCAGTATTAATAACTTTGCAAATCTTTGTACTAAAAATAATGTCTACTGTATGTTAGAAATGCTACGCTAATTTTCTAATACAACGGACGCCTAATTTCTCGTGTCGTCAGTAATTATTTCCCTCTTGCAGTTTTTTAGGTAAATTGTGAAGGGCAACCCCTGAAGGGAGGTTCCTTGGTGGTGGTGAGGGGCTCTTGATCTGGGAAATTGGATCTGTGCTCCAGTTCCCTGAATGCCTTCAGGGTCAATTCACTGTTGGCCACGCGCAAACCGACATACGAACCAGCCTGGCTGATCAGGTATTGGCTTTAGGTGCCTGTCCAGCTCCCTCTTGAAGACAGCCAGGGCTCTATTGGTAACACCACTTATATATGCTGGGAGGCAGTTGAAGTTTTGGTCCCCCTGACACTTATGTGTTCTCTTAGTGTACTCAAGGTCCCCCCTTCCTTTCACTGGGGAGGGACGTTGCATCGCATATCGATTCATATGCACATCTTTGGCGTGATTTGTGGTAGATTGCTCCAACCTTCTCTGTCATCTATATTTATCAAAGTTTCTCTGTCAGAACCAGGTCAAACAGATTATTCCCTCTAGTTGGTCTAACCACAAACTGCTGTAGAAAGTAGTCCCGGATTATGTCTATAAGTCGTAAGACTTAGATTCTCAGTCACGGAATTCCAGACAGTTTCATGGAAATTAAAATCTCCCAATGATCGTATACTGAAGCCATAATTTCTTCCCGAAGAAGTTTGTCCTTATCACATTTTAACTTCAGTAGTGTGTATCACATACCGAAGACTCTTTCCGTCATGCTTTTAAAGAAATTGCAACCAAACCAATTATGTGTTTGTCCTTTAAGCCTCTTGTATCTTTTTCCGATACAGTAGTTCAGATTTTCTGACGTACATCGCCACTCCAACAACTTTCTTGATGTTTTCTGTCACTGTAGTATAATTTAAATCTTTGTACGTGACGTTCAACAGATGTGTCCCGACTCCTCAACTTAAACCGTGTATTAATTATTTCAATAATATATTTTACGTCGCAAATGGTATACATTGCCGATATGTTCATGAGTAAGACTTGTGCAACGTTTAGGTGTCTGTCGAAACGTTTCGTCTGCTCAGCCGGCTTCTTCAGTCGAATATAGACGATTATAACCCAGTAGACGCTTCATAAAGTTGTTTATTATTACATTCATGCAGAAGGGCGAGCGATAAACCAGTAGGAGTCACGCAATGACTGAGAGGCGATCAGGTTCGATCGAAGGGAGGATAAGTCCAATTCCTTGGATAAAGAGCCCCTCACCGGCATCAAGGCACTTCCTTGAAGGGCATACAACGAACTGTGTCAATAAGTTCGCTCTGCAGTGTGTCTTCTTGGTTCGTCTCTCATCTCTCTCTTTCACCACAGAGAAAAACAAAAGAGAGAGGTGAGGAGGTTCAACGTAGGACCTGATTCCATTATCCAGTCTCATCTCTGGGTATTAGCCATTATTTATATACTGATTATCATAATATTGTGGTTAATTTTCGTTTAATACTTTACTAATATCTACATTTGCATCACACTCCTTTTTGAAGCGAGGCCCCTTTACCAATTTCAAACTTTTATGTGACCCACTTGAGAATAAAACGTTTGTGACCTCTGGTATACACTGAGAAGTCGGTCTCCACTTGAACCTGGATACTTCACCCAGACAAGCCTCGTGGCAGTCTCTTCCAGGGGGACTTCTGAAAGTCTAACGGGACGGGTATCCTCAAGAGTTATGGAGTCAAGGGTCGCCCAGTGGACGACGGTCTCGCCTCACATCCAAGAGAATGTGACGTCCAACCCCACGAGATGTATGAGCAAGTCTTTCTAACACCATCCGTGGCTGTTACCTAGCAGTAAAATCCAGCAGCATCCTCTCCCAAGAAATCTTGCAACTGGCAGAGGATGTTACACGAGTAGCATCTTTCCCATGTGTATCCTGCAAAAGGATGCGACTGGATTTTAATTATTGAAATGCCGGGTCTTCAGTACCTACATTTGTAGGTCAATAGGAACACAAATTAGTAAAAAATGGAGATACAGACGGAGGCAGATGGCACGGCCTCGCTGGTTGGTCATCTAACTGTAGTACCCAGGCTGAACATTATTCGGTTTACCAAGCTTTCAAAAATACTATTTCTACCGCAGACAAGAGGTGACAGCTGCAGTGACTTCACCTTTATAGAGGGCCTGGGATCTTCAATCAAACTGGCGTCAACCAAGATGCTGACACGTCCCCAGGGCAGTTCTCCCTCGGGCTGCTAGCGGAGTCGCTGGCCTCTTGGACCTCTTGGGTAGGGTCGATGGTGCTCCTGCAGGCAGCAGATCCTGGCGCAACCTGCTGCTGTTTGCAATGGCTGTCTGGCTGTCCTGCCGAGGAGGGACAGGTACCTAGCAACATCTGTTGTTAGAGCAATGGATGAATTCCCTAGAATGTTTGTTAACTGATCATTACTCTGTAATTTATTCATGATTGTAACCATGTATGTATTAACGTGTTTGGCGGTTATATGATTCATTACCTTTGAAACTTGTCATGATTGTGACCAGCTCTACCTGGAGCTCATTACCTTTGTAAATTCTCATTATTGTAATCAGATCTAGTTCATTACCTTTGTAATTAGTCACGAGTGTGACCAGCTCTACCTGGAGTTCATTACCTTTGTAACTTGCTCAGCTATCAAAATTTTGGAGTCCAGTCCCTGGACAAATTATGTACCTCTGTAATATTTTGACTACCACCCACAGGATGAGTATGGGGTGCATAATAAAGATATTAAACTAAAAAAAAAAACTACCGCATTTTTGTGGGCAGCCTCTAAACACGACAGTGTCCTGAGCTTTTTTTTCCAGATAACTAACTTGGGTTCTTTCCTCTTTATGAGGTGGAACTGTGTGCTCTTGTTTTGGACACCGAGCGTTGTTTCAGTACTCGTAGTTCATGTAAACTGTTCCAGAGCTGTGATTAATAGTTTTGAAAACCGACAAGTTGAAGAATGAGACATAAAACATATGGGTATCTTTATTGAGGAAACGTTTCGCCACACAGTGGCTTCATCAGTCCAGAGATCTTGCACTTTCACCCACATGCTTCTTATCACATTCCCCACACGGAATTATATAAACTGTTCTGGTGATTGTATTGTCAGTTAGTCTGCTGCTTACTGAGTCTCTGACACAGGTCGAAGAGTTAGTAGATATTTTAAACCGACTGCTCCTCATTATCAAGGATATGTTAGATACTACTTTCTTAACAGGAAGAACAATATACCAAGTTAGTGCTTCTTCTGTTGTGTCCATCATGTTCCTGTTAGTTTATCCTGGGATGTTAACAGGTTAATAATCAGAATAAAGTCTTCAGAAACAACTATCATTCTCCTTTATTGCAGTATGATACAATGTTTGTACAGAGATGGCTGACATTGAGTAGTACAGGTGGAAAGCCCATATTTATGCAGAGCATTTCGGTCCTATATTGTAATCTACTTTAAATCGTATAATGTACCTTTAATGTACCTTCAGAACCACTGTACAAATTTATACAACAGTCTGATAAATAATTTGTGAATTTTCTGGGTAAAGCTTGACTTATGTTATCTTATCAACGGAACGCTGGTATTTCCTTTGAAGTTAACCTCACCTCTTAAGAAAATCTTAAAGCTGCCGTAGCTACTGAATCCGCAGTGTCAAGTTTGATGGTATCCTCATCGTGATACTGAAGTCTCCCATCTCGGGCTGACACATTTCAATGTTTCACATATATACAGTACACAGCATCCGGTGGGACACCATCCTGCACGATGGATGTTAGATAAACAAAATCCACGAACTTAACTTTGCAAAATACACAGATCTGGGCAGCCACATAATGTGGTAAATCTGGAAAATACCTGGAGAGGGCCTCGGGGATCAACGCCCCCGCGGCCCAATCTCTGATCAGGCTTCGTGATGTCTATATATATATATATATATATATATATATATATATATATATATATATATATATATATATATATATATATATATATATATATATATATATATATATATATATATATATATATATATATCGTGCCGAATAGGTAATTATTATTATTATTATAATCAAGGGGAAGCGCTAAACCCGTAGGATTACACAGAGCCTGGGAGGGATGTGGAAGGCATTCAGGCTTAATTCGGGGAACTGGAGCACAGATCCAATTCCCTAAATCAAGAGCCCCTCACCAACATCAAGGAACCTTCCCTGAGGGGCCGAATAGGTAAAACTTGCTATTTTTGCTTAAATAGCAAAGCTCTTCTTGCCGAATAGGGCAAGCAAAAATTTGTGTATGCAATAATTTAGTAAAAAAAATCATTCTGAACCTAACGAAAAAAATATATTTCATTGTTTTTTTTTATTATTAAATTATTGTAAATTTATGTAAAATATATTTAGTTGGATTATACTTAATTAAATTGCGCTTGTTATAATAATGTTGGGTAAGTTTTCTAAGGTTCTTTTGGTGCAAAATTATTAATGTTACATTACATAAATGAAAAAATTAGAAAGGACTTAATTTTAAATGAGTTTTTGCTAAATGACCAATTTAACCTATTCGGCACAACATTATATACATAAACGGAAAGATTACTAACCCAGGATAACCCAAGGAAGCCAGGCAGTGTGGCTTATTTCCAGTGAGATCAGACATTCCTCTATCCCAGTTAGCTATATGACTCAGATACCTAATTAATGCTAGATGTACAGAGTAACACGTGGAATGGAACATACCTAATGCCTCCACCCACCCGGGATTGAAATCGAGCCTCCCGTTGTGATCTGGAGGCTACAGGTTAGATTAATCAACGACATATAAAATACCTTCCACCCTTAAGACACAATAATCCCAAGTAATCAAGATTTACTGGACAAAAATCAAATTTCGCAATAATGCTGCAATAAAGAGCCGGAGAAAGTTATAATAGAAATAACTTATTAAAATAAGATTAAGATAATCTGATAATACACACATACCTAGAAATAAGTCATAGTAATCGGCTTAAATAAGCCTTTAATTCAACTTTTACAAAGCCGGACAAAACGCAATGCAGAGGCTGGACCAGACATATCTAGCAATCAATATTGAAAAACCAAAATCACACCTCCAAACGACCATTTACACTTACCATCCCATGAATCAACACCAGAGAGCAGCAGACTGTTGAGTGTAAGTAATACAAGAGTACAATATGAGGCAGGAAGAGGAGTAGAGAGAGTCACACCATCACTAGCAGACACTGACACACACACTACCATCCCTGGCCACCTACACAACAGTTGCCACTCTCACTAGAACTATTACTGACTTGATTTGCATATAGGTATACATTGATGCTGTTATGTAGACTGTTATGTGTAGTAAAGTGTATGTGGATTATCTGGGATAACTCCAGAAAAGTCTGGTAAATTGATTTCTTTCCACTGGGGTTCATTAAGTTAGTTTATTTGGGTATAGGTACATATAGATACAGTTATAAAAATTGTCATACATAGTAATATATGTGTAAATTATACACCAGGATAACCCCAAAAAATCAAAGTGACTTATGTCCATTGGGGTCCTTGTATTTCCACTGGGGTCCTTGTACTTACATTGGGGTTCTTATATTAAACTCTACATATACTCTTCTTTCATGACCTTATATCTCTAAGTCATGACATTTTTAGAGGCCTATACTTTCTTTTTAGAGGACTATGCTTTTAAGTGTATTAAATATAGCCTGCTATATTTCCGCTATATTTAGCGTATTTCTCTCTCGTCTAAGGTGCTACATTTCTGTGCCGGTGATGGGCTCTTGATCCAAGGAACTGTACCTGTTCTTCCTGTCCTCGGATCAAACCTGAATACCTCCCAGTCAACCAAGAACCCTATGGCCCATATGGATTTGACGCTCAGTTCAATGTAATACGTTTTTATGTTATTTATAATGAATTTAAAATCAGTTATTCACTGCCACAATATAATTATAACGAAAATTTCATTTATTTTCTTTTTTTTCATATGAAGCTGGAGACTTGTCTTTTATATATATTTATGCAGAAAAAATCTAAATTTTATCAATGAAAGTTGAGGTGTTATAAGCAGTCCCATAATTTCCATATATATACTGCTGATTTATAAACTTTTTTGTATAAGTTAAGTACAAACAATTATAACATCGAAGTTAAAATATTGTCACATGTATAGAAAATATTTATAGAAATTCTTGCTGCCATGGAGTAAAAATTTCAGGTCGTTCAACCTGTCAGTATTTTTCCTCCAAAAACCACCATTATTTTCCCTCTTACATGTATATAAATTGTCCTTATTACAGATAAAATATATTAGAACCATTAACGTAATATATACAACTTTCACGCTGTGTTTATTGTGATATATGAAAGAAAATAAAAATTTCTGACAAAAACGATACTTATTGAAAATTGCCTCAAGGAGGATCAATAAAATAATAACACTTCAGTGAGAAAATATATTAATATATCAGCTTATCCTATGTTCTCAGACATTTATTTACAGCATAATAATAACAGGAATACACATAATAGAATTATTAATTTGCCTAAAATAAAAATTTGATGAATTTTAATGTTGTGAGTGAGGTTGTGATGCTGATGTACGATCATTATTAAATAACATTCTCAATATATATAATTATTACAGCAATATTCTTTATATATTACAAGTGCAAGCATCACGTTATACATTCTATATTATTATATACCTTAAAGTTATAATTATACGTGTTAATTTGAGTTATTAGTTATTAAAAAAGGTTGAAACACTAGCAAGTGCCAGTCACTGATGTTATATTATATTAATATGATTAATATAATTAATATTGTATTTTTATACACTTTATTGAGTGCCAGTTATAATACACGAGTGCTGGTGTAGTGATTTACAATGTATGGTCATTATATAGCAATTATCAGATACCGGGAAGTTGTACAATAATTTTTGAAAAAGTAAGATAGTGAGTGTTGCCCACTGTTGTTGTTGTTGTTGTTGATATTCAACAACACTGTGCACGTTGCTGTTAATACTGTGCACCAGCTGCTGTTAATACTGTGCACCAGCTGCTGTTAATACTGTGTACCAGCTGCTAACACTACACGTTGCTGTTAATACTGTGCACCAGCTTGTTAACACTACACGTTACTGTTAACAGCACCGCTGCTAACTGCACCAGCTGCTGTCAACACTGCACCAGCTGCTGTTAACAATGCACCAGCTGTTGTTAACACTGCACCAGCTGTTGTTAACACTGCATCAGCTGCCGTTAACGCACCACCGCTGCTAACACTGCAGCTGCTGTTAATGCAGCACCGCTGCTGTTAGCATTGCACCAGCTGCTGTTAACACTGCACCAGCTGCTGTTAACACTGCACCAGCTGCTGTTAACATTGCATCAGCTGCTGTTAACATTGCACCAGCTGCTAACACTGCACCAGCTGCTAACACAGCACTGCTGCTGTTAACATTGCACCAGCTGCTGTTCACAAGTTAACACTGCAGCAAACTTTATAAAGCTTTATAACTTTTCCAACTAAAAATGGAGACAGGAAGATTAACAATGGAGGAATTCCAGTTAGTTAATGTAAGTATAGTTACATTAATAATAATAATTAGTAATTATCTTGTGATCTATAAGTGTCTTCTGTATGACCCTGGTGGGTTTAGCGCTTAGGTATCTTAGTATTGTGTTGCAAATAATACTACTACTAATAATTGTCTTATTTTTGTGTTGCAAGTAATAATAATAATAGGTATCTTATTGTGTTGCTAATAATAATAGGTATCTTATTGTGTTGCTAATAATACTACTACTAATAATAATAGGTATCTTCTTGTTGTGTTGCATATTTAACATTTTTGGATACTTGTCATATATTTCAGATAATATCAGTTTTCTGATAGCTACATTACATTGACTGAGATCTTGGGTTTATAATTTGTATATATTATACGTGTATATGATCTGACCCTACACATATATTTTGCATGTGATTTTTAATATCATTTGTATATATGTGAACTGACCCTACACACACATATCATTTATGTGAATTTTTAACGTCTGGAAACGTGTTGTTAATGCAGAATCAATTTCTTTATATACAGAAAACTGACGGCCTAACTATATCCTCAAAGAAGAAAAACGTCAAGGAGAGTAAGGCAGCCGAGGCCAGCATTGCAAATTGCAAGGTTGAAATTATAAGGATGGATCCCTTCGAAATGGAGATAGACTTCATTGGCTTTAACATCTCTCTTGTAAATGCTTATAGAAGAATTATACTGGCAGAGGTAAATTATGTTTTATTTGACTTTAGATAATATTTGTATAATGCAGAGGTTTTTCAACTTGGATACATCCCCAGAGAAACACCACAGGTTCTTATCATCCGCTGTTACAATACATGCATTCCCAGGGATATACCACAGGTTTATATCATGCACTACTAGAAATACATGCATTCCCAGGGATATATCACAGGTTTTCATCATGCATTACTAGAATACATGCATCCCCAGGAGTATACCACAGGTTTTTATCATGAACAACTAGAATACATACAGCCCCAGGAGTATACCACAGGTTTTTGTCATGAACAACTAAAATACATGCATCCCCCGGGGTATACCACAGGTTTTTATCATGAACAACTAGAATACATGCATCCCCAGGGGTATACCACAGGTTTTTATCATGCACTTGCATCAAAAATATATGTACATGATAAAAATAATTCTGATAGTTTAGGCAAAATCGTGTTGGTTAGAACTATGATAAAGATTTGCTTTGCTGTATTTAAAACTACAATTCTATACCAAATTTAAATTCTGCTTGCAGACTAGGCATAATTCATCATTCAATTTAAATTGTTCATTATATCTTGTTTAGTTCTTAGTTATGATTACAATAATAATAATGTCTTAGTTCCAAGCAAATATGTAGTGTAAAAACTAGCTTTTGTTTATGATTGGTAAATTTTTGTTATTTTTTTTTAGGTACCAACAATGGCAATAGAGAAGGTGTATATGTACAATAATACCAGCATTGTTCAAGATGAAGTTTTAGCACACAGACTGGGCCTTGTTCCTCTTAAAGTGGATCCACGATACTTTGAATTTCGAAACAAAGGTGAAACTAACATGTTCTTCATTAGTTTTTGCTAAATAATATTTAGTGTATTTTGTATGGAACACTTGTTATATAGATAAATATTTATTAATCCCATCAAGGATGTGTTGCAGTGATACAACACCTCCTTCCTCAGATCAAACCAGATTAACTCCCTTTCCACAAAATGCACCACATGTTAGTGGCTTTCTTTTGTGCTTAACAGCATTAACTGCTGAAACAGTTAATGAATGAATGATGGTAAATTTGTTTCCTTGTCTGGCAGGGTGACCCAAGAAAAGAAACACTTTCACCATCATTCACAGTACCACTGTCTTACTAAGGTCATGATCACTTATTCACTAATCTAGATGATAGAAAAATCCTAACCTTATGTTAATTTCTACAGAGGAAACAGAGTGGGGTGCTCAGGACTCTGTTAAATATTCGCTTAATGTACGATGTTCAAAGAATCCTAAAGCAGCAGCTGATGAGACTAACCCTGACATTCTCTACCTTAACAGAAAAGGTGAGAAATGCAAAATTTGCATATGTTATTTTATTAATTTATGCTTCCATTGCATTGTGACTGAACAACTAGGTGAGCATTTGCAGTTACCAGCTGATAGTGTATATGTCTTGTTTTTAGTGAAGGGAAGATTGAGCTACTTCTGCCTACACTTAGGTCACAGATACATGTACACATATGTATTATTCTTCTTTCAACAAACTGGCAGTATCCCACCGAGGCAAGGTCGCCCAAAGAGAAAAACAAAAGTTTCTCTTTTTAACTTTAGTAATGTATACAGGAGAAGGGGTTACTAGCCCCTTGCTCCCTGCTTATTAGTAGCCTCTTATGATACGCATTGCTTACGGAGGAAGAATTCTACACACACATCTGAGTTTTCTTCTATTATCTTAATAGTTCCTGCTCTTCTTTATTTCTTTTCATTGCCATGAAGTGGAGACGAATCCTTCCTCCATAAGCCATGTGTCTCATAAGAGGTGACTAAAATGCTGGGAGTAAGGAGATAGTGACCCCTTCTCCTGTATAAATTAAGTACTACATACATGTAAAAAGAACATTTGTTTTTCTTTTAGGTCGCCCTGCCTCGGTGGGAGATGACTAGTGCGTTAAATATATCTATCTCACCCTTTCTTTTTTCTTTCTTTCTGTAGCTCCCACCCATCCACATATTTATTATTTTCTTCTCTTGGAAAACAAAATACAGTATAACAATCTAGTTTTAGTTATATTTAACAACAGGAAAATACAATGCTATATGTGTTTGCAGGGCCAGTGTATGTTAAAAATACAGCCACGACTGTCTACTTTGAACTTTACGCTATACTAGATATGTAAAAAAGTTATACTAAATATGTAAACAAGATGCCAATCAGAGCTCGAGATGGGTTGGCCATTGATGGTGACCTTCAAGTTCAAATTTAAATTCAAGCTTATTTCCACATAATACATTGTTTATACAGAAATGGATGACACTTGAATGCATGCAGAAAGCCAATGGTTATGCAGAACATTCCGGGCAAGCTTAAGTGGTGCAACTCTTAGCACACACACACATGCAATTTATAATAACCAACAAATTTGATTTTCTTTTTTGAAATTCCTTTAGATTTTTTCTGCTCTATAAGTTGACCTGCACTGTATGATTCTTGTGGGCATAGCACTTAGTTTTGATTATAATAAGTATATAAGTTGACTTACCATGAAAGGCTCTTGGCCCCAGTGCTATCAAAATAAGAATGGTGGACTTTATTAATATTACTCATTTATTTTCTTATTCTAAGTCAGTGTGCACATGAATATTTGATTAACATGAAAATATTATTCTCTATGGGGAAGTGGAACAGAATTCTTCCTCCGTAAGCCATGCATGTTGTAAGAGGCAACTAAAATGCCGGGAGCAAGGGGCTAGTAACCTCTTCTCCTGTATATATTACTAAATGTAAAAGGAGAAACTTTTGTTTTTCCTTTGGGCCACCCCGCCTCGGTGGGATACGGCCAGTGTGTTGAAAGAAAAGAAAGATATACTATTTTTTATTTTTCAGTTATGTCATCAAGTCTGAAGTGGATTCCTTTGGGTAACCAAACTGACATCTTCCAGGAAGCCAATATGCAGCCTCTGCATCAGGATATTTTATTAGCCAAAATGAACTCTGGCCATGAAATAAACTTGGAAGCATTTGCTGTCAAAGGTAGATGAGAAATATTTGTATCTATTTAACAATCAGTAAATCTGTAGGATGACTTAAAAATATACCAGATAAAATGTGATCCCATTAGAAGAAATAGTCATTTTTTTAAATGATTGTTCAGTTTTATTTATTTTTTTATGTTTACAATGCATGTGTTGATGAAGAAGGAACAAAAAGGCACAATACTGTGATTGGAGCAATACACAAATAGCCTGCACATAGGAGAGAGAAGCTCATGACGATGTTTCTGTCTGACTTGGACTTGTAAATCATCCAGGTCGGACCAAAATGTCTTCATAAGCTTCTCTCTCTCGTGTGCAGGTTATTTGTGCATGTGATGATGCTCAGCATTGCTCAGTTTGGTGCTATTTTACATTTATTTGTATAATCCATTTTTCATATTTTTTGTTAGGCTGATGTTATGAGCATTGCACTTTTTTGAGAACTCTCCAACAGCATACTGTTTCATCTGTTTAATAAACAGTTATATTCTGAAATTAGTTGTAGACAATTGAATTAAATTCCCTGATGCAATTTACAATGATTTTTTTAATCAGATGAATTTCATTGTAATGAAATGCCAAGCTTAAGCTTATTTTAGGATTAAGCTAGTGTTGGCTAGTTGGGGTTTTAACTAATACTAATACCTTCTGGCAACATTTAAGGCCATACTGAGGAACCACTACTATTATTACTTAAAATGCTTTTATTATGCTCTTTACATCTTATTCTAAGACCTATACATAAATAACAAAAAGGCACAATACTCGAACAGTCGCCGTCTAGTTGAATCCTCTCTAATACACAACTTTCCTTGTATGAACCTTACCCCTGGCTTCGTCTCTGTAGATGCCTTCCTCTCCCACTACATTGTAAAATGCTCCAAACTTCAGAACACCCGTGACTTAACCTGAATCCTCATTTTTTCTTTCTTTTTCTTCTTCCTCTTCCCCTTTCCTCTTTCCTTTTCTCCTCTGGGTTGTCTTTCTCTCTCCTGTCTCGTGTTTCTGTTCCTTCTTCATTTATTTTATTTCACCACTTCCCCTTTCACGCACCTCTGTGCGCTTGCTCTCCCTCTGTGGGCTTCTAGCTCTCTTGCAGTGCTCCCCTTCCTTTGTTTTTGACTGGCTCGTCATCCTTATTTCCCACTTCTACCACTACCACTACTACTACCTCTTCTTCTTCTACTACTACTTCAATTATTATTATTTTTTATTATCACACTGGTCGATTCCCACCAAGGCAGGGTGGCCCGAAAAAGAAAAACTTTCACCATCATTCACTCCATCACTGTCTTGCCAGAAGGGTGCTTTACACTACAGTTTTTAAACTGCAACATTAACACCCCTCCTTCTTCAACTACTGATGAAATTGAGACACATGTGCGGCGTCTGGTTGTCTTTGTTGTGGACGTTTCGCCATCCAGTGGCTGGCTGGATGGCGAAACGTCTACGATGGTGATGCCCGGGTGTTGTGCATGTGTCTTAATTTCATCTTGTCGGTATTATATACAATTCTTGTACTACTACTACTACCTCCACCTCTTCCTGCCTATATATAGCCGTCCTGCTCCACCTCTGTTAGTGTGACTGTCAATGGTCCGATTCGGACCGAAACGTCATCGTAAGCTTCTCTCTTTTATGTGCGGGTTATTTGTGTATAAGACCTATACATATATACTCTGTGTCCCTGTATTGTTTGTAACAACTTGACAATGCTCCTGGGGAGTGAAATGTTGCCACAGTAAAATGTTGCAGTAGCTGCACATGTCCTGTTGCCCAACATATTGATGAGTGCAACAGTTTGGTTTCTTTGTTGTTGGAAAGTTTTGGCTACATAGAAAGTTTCTTCAGCCAAATACAGAAGAAGCCTACTGTGTAGGTGAAATGCTTCAACAATAAAGATGCTCAACTGTTGCACATGTCTTGATCATCAACTTATAAGTATTTTATATCATTATCAAAATCCCTAACATATTGTCAGTAATTCTACCAACATTATTACTACTTGAGCTACCCCTAAAAAGAGTCCAAAAGCAATGCTTCTTTTCCCTTTATAGACATAATTGCTAAAATTATTAAGAAAAGTAAAGTATGTGTATGTGTTTTTCTTCTTAATAAAGTAAAACTGAGTGAGTTATGCTCTTAATTGTTACAGCCAAGAATAAATAATCCTTGATTTGCCATTAGCCTTTGAATTTTATCCTGGAGATGATCGAGTTTGAGGAGGAGTCCCAGTAATCATTCCATCATGTAAATTCACATTGTATCTAATTTTTATGAAAACTTTTTTCATGCAAATTCTCTGAAATTTTATGAGGAAAATGATGGGGGGTTATGACCTTTATCTCTTACAGTATTCTCATATTGCACATGCTTGTAGTATGGCCTTGTATTCTTTAATATTTGTCTGATTCTCTCCCTTGCTTTCTTCTTAAATATTCAGGTATTGGTAGTGACCATGCCAAGTTCCAGCCTGGCCTTGCGTGGTATCGTCTCTTGCCTGAAATAGAACTGACTCGAGAAGTTGAGGGTGAGCAAGCTGACCTTCTCCAGAAATGCTTCTCCCCTGGAGTGATTGATGTTGTTACTACTCCAGGAGGTAAGCAAAAGGATAATGTATAATGTTTGTTTCTCTGCTGTCTATGCAGTTTGAGTGTGTATTTTATGATGTTGACCCTGGCAAGGAGAGAATGGGGCTATGAAGACAACCTGTCCTCCACATTCGCTGTTGTTCATGTGAAAATACATGAATACAATTTTGATTCAGGGAAACCAGTTAGCTAGATTTGACTCCTGGAGGTGGGAAGTGCAGTGCCTGCACTTCCCACCTGCTTTTGAACTGTAGTTTCAAAATGCCTCTGGCAAGACAGTGAAAGAGTGATTAATGATGAAAGTTTTTTTTTTCTTTTTTTGCATCACCCTGCCTCAGTGGAAAACTGTTGATGTGTTAAAGAAAAAAAATTTACATATGCCCCTTGCTGCCAGACATAAGCCACTTGTCTTTTTTCATTGTCTGGTAATTATTTGTAAATATAGGTTACTATAGGTTAATAGCCTGAGCTTATATTACCTAACCTAGCTTTTTTTTTTTTTTTTTTTTTTTCCCAACAAGTCGGCCATCTCCCACCGAGGCAGGGTGACCCAAAAAAGAAAGAAAATCCTCAAAAAGAAAATACTTTCATCATCATTCAACACTTTCACCACACTCGCACATTATCACTGTTTTTGCAGAGGTGCTCGGAATACAACAGTTTAGAAGCATACACATATAAAGATACACAACATATCCCTCCAAACTGCCAATATCCCAAACCCCTCCTTTAAAGTGCAGGCATTGTACTTCCCATTTCCAGGACTCAAGTCCGACTATATGAAAATAACCGGTTTCCCTGAATCCCTTCACTAAATATTACCCTGCTCACACTCCAACAGATCGTCAGGTCCCAAGTACCATTCGTCTCCATTCACTCCTATCTAACACGCTCACGCACGCTTGCTGGAAGTCCAAGCCCCTTGCCCACAAAACCTCCTTTACCCCCTCTCTCCAACCCTTTCGAGGACGACCCCTACCCCTCCTTCCTTCCCCTATAGATTTATATGCTTTCCATGTCATTCTACTTTGATCCATTCTCTCTAAATGACCAAACCACCTCAACAACTCCTCTTCAGCCCTCTGACTAATACTCTTATTAACTCCACACCTTTTCCTAATTTCCACACTCCGAATTTTCTGCATAATATTTACACCACACATTGCCCTTAAACAGGACATCTCCACTGCCTCCAACCGTCTCCTCGCTGCTGCATTTACCACCCAAGCTTCACACCCATATAAGAGTGTTGGTACTACTATACTTTCATACATTCCCTTCTTTGCCTCCATAGATAACGTTTTTTGACTCCACATATACCTCAACGCTAAGAACAAAAATATAAGATTTTCAAAATTTCATTTCTGCACTTTTGCATGCATGGCAATTCATGTGAAACTGGTTGCTCATAGAAGACAAGTAGATACATGACCAGACAAGAAACTGAGCACAATACTGAACCCCATGTGTGAGACAAAGGTCAAGGCTACATGTTTTCACATGTAGGAATGGGAGCAAAGAGCTATCACCTAAAAGAGGTTTTTGTGGCATTTATGGACTCAGAAAAGGCATATGACAGGGTGGATAGGGAGGCAATGTGGGAGATGTTGCAGGTGCATGGTATGGGAGGTAGGTTACTGAAAGCAGTGAAGAGTTTTTACGATGATAGTGAGGCTCAGGTTAGAGTATGTAGGAGAGAGGGAGATTACAGTGGACCCCCGCTTAACGATCAGCTCCCAATGCGACCAATTATGTAAGTGTATATATGTAAGTGTGTTTGTACGTGTATGTTTGGGGGTCTGAAATGGACTAATCTACTTCACAATATTCCTTATGGGAACAAATTCGGTCAGTATTGGCACCTGAACATACTTCTGGAATGAAAAAATATCGTTAACCGGGGGTCCACTGTATTTCCCAGTAAAAGTAGGCCTTAGACAAGGATGTGTGAGGTCACCGTGGCTGTTCAATATGCTGTACTTATAGATGGGGTTGTAAGAGAAGTGAATGCAAGGGTCTTGGCAAGAGGTGTGAGTTAAAAGATAAAGAATCAAACACAAAGTGGGAGTTGTCACAGTTGCTCTTTGCTGATGACACTGTGCTTTTGGGAGATTCTGAAGAGAAGTTGCAGAGGTTGGTGGATGAATTTGGTAGGGTATGTAAAAGAAGAAAATTAAAAGTGAATACTGTATAGGAAAGAGTAAAGTGATGAGGATAACAAAAAGATTAGGTGACAAAAGATTGGATATCAGATTGGAGGGAGAGAGTATGGAGGAAGTGAATATATTCAGATATTTAGGAGTGGACTTGTCAGCAGATGGGTCTATAAAGGATGAGGTGAATCATAGAATTGATGAGGGAAAAAGAGTGAGTGGTACACTTAGGAGTCTGTGGAGACAAAGAACTTTGTCTATGGAAGCAAAGAGGGGAATGCATGCGAGTATAGTTATACCAACACTCCTATATGGGTGTGAAGCATGGGTGATGAATGTTGCAACGAGAATGCTGGAGGCAGTGGAGATGTCGTGTCTGAGGGTAGTGTGTGGGGTGAATATAATGCAGAGAATTCGTAGCTTGGAAATTAGGAGAGGGCTGAGAAGGGGTTGTTGAGGTGGTTCTGACGTGTAGAGAGAATGGAACAAAACAGAATGGCTTCGAGAGTGTATAAATCTGTAGTGGAGGTAAAGTGGGGTAGGGGTCAGCCTAGGAAAGGTTGGAGGGAGGAGGGTAAAGGAGGTTTTTGTGTGCTAGGGGCTTGGACTTCCAGCAAGCATGCGTGAACATATTTGATAGGAGTGAATGGAGGCAAGTGGTTTTTAACACTTAATGTGCTGTTGGAGTGTGAACAAAGTACTGTAACACTCATGAAGGGATTCAGGGAAACCGGCAGGCCGGACTTTAGTCCTGGAGATGGGAAGTACAGGGTCTGCACTCTGAAGGAGGGGTGTTAATGTTGCAGTTTTATAACTAGTGTAAAGCATTCCTCTGGCAAGACAGTGATGGAGTGAATGATGATGAAAGTTTTTCTTTTTCGGGCCACCCTGCCTTGGTGGGAATCGGCCGATGTGTTAATAAATAAAAATAAAATAATTTCACTATAAATTCAAGTTACTTGAAATATTAATAAAATTAGAAGGGAGTTGCAGGTGGTGAAATATCAACACTGGGTATCAGCATCAGAATGTGATACCAGAGATGTTAAACTATTGCCAGTACTAATCTTTGAGGATGGATCATTGTTCACGTGTGGGGCATCACACACAGGAATGTTCTGTAGTAGATGACAAGAGGTAATATAATTGTGACATATACTGTAGAGCATAGATGTGGTATACATGTATAAATCTACCACCAGTGATGCAGCAAGAAGTCATTGGTATAATTGGAAATCACATACCCATATGAACCACAAGAATATTAGAAAGTATTGCTTTAGTGTACGGGTGGCAAATAATTTAACAAACTGAGCAGTGACACAATGAATGTAAATTCCATAGTGTTTAAAAAATAGCTTTGACAATACTCAGCCCTGCCATTTGTGTAAAAATTAAGAAACAGTACCAATTGTTGAAACTCACCCCTTGCATCCTGGCAGGAAGCACCACATGTGTAAAGTTAATTCCCTGGTATTATCATACCTTGCTTAGCCCAGAGTACATTGGAACTCAGTCTCTGGATCCATCATGTGCTTTTGTAATCTTTCAACTACTACCTACAGGATGGGTATTGGAAGCATAATGTCAGTCAGTTCAGTGATTACACAGGAAAGTTAGATGTAATGGGATGCAGGATACTAGAAGCTTTCATTAATTCAGTAATATGAGCAATGACAAAAATATTTGAACACTATTAAAAGCAAATATAATATTAAACAGGGATAATATATTCCTGTACATAGCTTATAATTTTTTTATATAACAACAACATAATATACATCATTATTTTTATTACTTTTCATGCATTGTGTTCATTATAGAGTTGTATTTGAATTATAATGTGGCTTACCTCCCTTTACTTTACAGGGAGAAGACTAGCAAAGGTGAATGATACTCGAAATGATGCCTGCTCCAGAAATGTATTCCAGTATGATAGCATCAAAGACTCTGTTAAGCTCACAAGGAAGACTGATCATGTGATTTGTAAGTCATTTCTTATTTTCTCTGATAAATTAGTAAAGAGTTTTTATGAGGATAGTGAGGCTCAGGTTAGGGTGTGTAGAAAAGAAGGAGACTACTTCCCAGTAAAGTAGGTCTTAGACAGGGATGTGTAATGTCACCATGGTTGTTTAATATATTTATAGATGAGGTTGTAAAAGAAGTAAATGCTAGGGTGTTCGGGAGAGGGGTGGGATTAAATTATGGGGAATCAAATACAAAATGGGAATTGACACAGTTGCTTTTTGCTGATGATACTCTGCTTATGGGAGATTCTAAAGAAGAATTGCAGAGGTTAGTGGATGAGTTTGGGAGTGTGTGTAAAGGTAGAAAGTTGAAAGTGAACATAGAAAAGAGTAAGGTGATGAGGGTATCACAAATGATTTAGATAAAGAAAAATTGGTTATCAAATTGGGAAGGAGGAGTATGGAAGAAGTGAATGTTTTCAGATACTTGGGAGTTGACGTGTTGGCGGATGGATTTATGAAGGATGAGGTTAATCATAGAATTGATGAGGGAAAAAAGGTACGTGGTGCGTTGAGGTATATGTGGAGACAAAAAACGTTATCTATGGAGGCAAAGAAGGGAATGTATGAAAGTATAGTAGTACCAACACTCTTATATGGGTGTGAAGCTTGGGTTGTGAATGCAGCAGCGAGGAAGAGGTTGGAGGCAGTGAAGATGTCCTGTCTAAGGGCAGTGTGTGGTGTTAATATTATGCAGAAAATTCGGAGTGTGGAAATTAGGAGAATGTGTGGAGTTAATAAAAGTATTAGTCAGAGGGCTGAAGAGGGGTTGTTGATGTGGTTTGGTCATTTAGAGAGAATGGATCAAAGTAGAATCACATGGAGAGCGTATAAATCTGCAGGGGAAGGAAGGCGGGGTAGAGGTCATCCTTGAAAAGGTTGGAAGGAAGGGGTAAGGGAGGTTTTGTGGGCGAGGGGCTTGGAATTCCAGCAGGGGTGCATGAGCGTGTTCATTAGGAGTGAATGGAGACAAATGGTATTTGGGACCTGACGATCTGTTGGAGTGTAAGCAGGGTAATATTTAGTGAAGGGATTCAGGGAAACCGGTTATTTTTATATAGCCGGACTTGAGTCTTGGAAATAGGAAGTACAATGCCTGCACTCTAAAGGAGGGGTTCGGGATATTAGCAGTTTGGAGGGATATATTGTGTATCTTTATACGTATATGCTTCTAAACTGTTGTGTTCTGAGCACATCTGCAAAAACAGTGATTATGTGTGAGTGAGGTGAAAGTGTTGAATGATGAAAGTATTTTCTTTTTGGGGATTTTCTTTCTTTTTGGGTCACCCTGCCTCGGTGGGAGACGGCCAACTTGTTAAAAAAAAAATAGTAAAATAGTAGGTAGCATTTTTCTACAAAATTCAGCTCACAAAACAATTTTTACAGCTAGCTCGGGTAGTTTTAAAAGTAAGTCAGGAATATGTGAGTGGAAATAGTTGAGGGTGAGGAGGACTTGACTAGCATGAGCCTCTTTTCTTATGTTATTTTCTTATATTCATAATACCATATATACTCGATTGTGATGTGTGAATTAGTGACAGTCTCTTTTTTAATAGACCTACCATAAAATCAGATTTCATTATGTTAAGGAGAAGAAAAGTGAATGAATTAGTGAAGTGGGCAGTTTGTGAAACATGTGAATAGCTGCTGGGAGAAAGGTGGATCACTAGAGTAAGAGCAAGTGGTAACAAGGATATTAGGTATGGTGTGGATTTAAGAATGCAGTACTGGAGTGTGCAGCATTGATTTGTGGTTATAAGAGGGTAGGTGCTGGAGGAAAGAGGTAAAGGAGTGTAGGAGAGGTAAAAGTGAGGAAGTGGTCAGAAGCAGTACAGATGTCAAGTTTGAGAGTAATGTTTGGCATGAATATTATGCAAAGAATTTGGAGTGTAGAAATTAAAAGGTAATGCAGGATCACCGAAGTGTATAATTCATAGGGTTGAGGAGAAGTTGTTGAGGTGGTTTAGGCATGTAGAAAGGATGATGAAGAGTGTATAAATTGGGGTGGAAGGTAGGAAGGGTAGGGGTTGTCGTTAGAATGGGTGGAGGGAGGGAGGTAAAAGAGGCTTTGAGTTTTAGGGGCTTTAGTATCCAGCAGGCTTGTGAGAGCATTTTAGGAGTGCATGGAGACAGGTGGTTTTTAATGGACATACTGAGCAAGTTAGTTTATAAAACGGAGCTAGGGAAACCAGTTAGCTAAACTTGAGTCTCAGAGGTGGAAAAGGCGGTGTCTACATTCTTGAGTGATGGGTGGGGATGTTGTAGTTGGAGGGTAATCCAAATTATGACCTTAGCACCCACTTCAGGAAAGACTGATTGAATGAAGGGTGAATGTATTTTCTTCTCTGGGTCACCCCTACTTTGACGTGAGGCGGTCATTGGGGTAAAAAATTTAATTAAACTCTGTTGTGAAAATCTCACAAACAGTATCACTTGGTACATATGTTTTAATGTGAAGGATTGATTATTATGTTCACTAATTAGTTTCCTATTTTTGTTTCAGTTTTTGTAGAGTCACACAGTGCGCTGAAGAGTTATGAAATCTTAGAAGAAGCTGTCAACATCATGATTGGCAAGTGTAGCTTGTTGTTAGCAGAAACTGACAAGCTCATAGAGAGCAGTGCACCAAGCTAAATAAATGCTCTGATTTTTGGTGTGCATTGTTAAAAAGTAAAATAAAAATTATGTCCATATAATTTTTAAGGAATCTTTATTTTTTGTTTACCAATATATTAGATCTCTATACTGCCTGCCTATACAGATTTTATTGTGTCAATAAGGCTCTTTTTTTTTTGTCTTCTTTTTACACATTGGCCATCTACTGAGGTAGAGTGATTCAAAGAAGAGACACTTGCACCATCATTCATTCTACCACTCTTTGCCAGAGGCATGCTGACAGTACAGTTTAGATGACCCACCAAACCAACATCCCCACCTATCCTTTAGAGTGAAGGCACTGTACTTCCCATCTCTAGGACTCAAGTGCAGCTAACCGGTTTCCCTGAATTCCTTCATAAATATTGCCTTGCTCACACTCCAACAGCTCACCAAATCATAACCACTTGCCTCCATTCCTATTTAACATGCTCACATATTATGGTTATGGTGTACATTTGGGAATACTTGCTAAAAAATCCATTGAAAGTGATTGTGTCATTTTTATTTGTCAAATCTTTTTCACATAAAATCATACTAAACAGTGATAACTTGCAAGTTTTGTTTTTTATCTGATTAATGAACATGCAGATTTTTTTTTTTTTTTTTAACAAGCCGGCCATCTCCCACTGAGGCAGGGTGACCCAAAAAGATATCAACATGTATTCTATTTCCTGGTTACCATTAAATATAATAGTGAATGTCTTGGCAGATATTTGGCTGCACTAGTTTTTTTTTCAGAATCTGTAATTGTTTAAAAAACCTAAACCTGACAAATATATAATGTACATATAATACATAAAACTGTCATTTGGCACTGATGCTGGTGAGGGGCTTTTGATTTAGGGAAGTGGAGCTTCCCTCCTTGTATGAAAGCTTATTGGCTCCTAATCCTCAAGTGCTATATGACCTCTACATAGTTTAGTGGTTCCTGTGAAAAGCCTAATAATATACTTTAACAGAAACAAATAAAATTAGTGGGTAAGTTATGCTTTAAGCCCTGGGAAGTTCAGTAACTTGGTTAGGTGATTGATAGCAAGTAATTTGGTTTTTGATCTGGAAATTCCTGTATGTCAAATTTAATAAACTATGCAGAGAAATATAAAAAACTGCCTTGATGGACATAGGCATACATGCAGCTTAATCTAATCACTCTGTCATTGACAGTGACTTGATAAGGTCCACTGTGTGAGTGAAACATTGTCAATAAAGTCCACTGTGTGGGTGAAACATTGTCAATAAAGTCCACTGTGTGGTTGAAACATTGTCAATAAAGTCCACTGTGTGCGTGAAACATTGTCAATAAAGTCCACTGTGTGGTTGAAACATTGTCAATAAAGTCCACTGTGTGGTTGAAACATTGTCAATAAAGTCCACTGTGTGGTTGAAACATTGTCAATAAAGTCCACTGTGTGGGTGAAACATTGTCAATAAAGTCCACTGTGTGGTTGAAACATTGTCAATAAAGTCCACTGTGTGCGTGAAACATTGTCAATAAAGTCCACTGTGTGGTTGAAACATTGTCAATAAAGTCCACTGTGTGGTTGAAACATTGTCAATAAAGTCCACTGTGTGAGTGAAACATTGTCAATAAAGTCCACTGTGTGGGTGAAACATTGTCAATAAAGTCCACTGTGTGGTTGAAACATTGTCAATAAAGTCCACTGTGTGCGTGAAACATTGTCAATAAAGTCCACTGTGTGGTTGAAACATTGTCAATAAAGTCCACTGTGTGGTTGAAACATTGTCAATAAAGTCCACTGTGTGGTTGAAACATTGTCAATAAAGTCCACTGTGTGGGTGAAACATTGTCAATAAAGTCCACTGTGTGGTTGAAACATTGTCAATAAAGTCCACTGTGTGGGTGAAACATTGTCAATAAAGTCCACTGTGTGGTTGAAACATTGTCAATAAAGTCCACTGTGTGCGTGAAACATTGTCAATAAAGTCCACTGTGTGGTTGAAACATTGTCAATAAAGTCCACTGTGTGGTTGAAACATTGTCAATAAAGTCCACTGTGTGGGTGAAACATTGTCAATATAGGATTGCATTATACTGTACCAAATTTGTCTCTATCTTTCTATTAAACTGTTATGACAGCCACATAAATTGTGTAAGAAAAAATGAATGAACTGATTGTATTTATTTAGATTTTGAAGTTTGCCATAAGAGACTAATGTGGAACTTCTATACATAGAACCTCTTCTAGGGGGGCTCCTTGGCGTGGTGAAGAGGCTCTTGGTCTGAGGAATTAGACCTGTCGGTCTACTTCCTCAGATCGAACCTAATTACCCCCCAATCCCCCGTTCCCTATCCCATCCTCCCCTTTTTCCTTTCCTCCTCCTCCTCCCCACCCCTCCCTTTTGCCCTTCCTTTTTGGCCTTTTTTTTTTTTTTCCCCACAGGCACGCTAGTTCCTAGGTAGGGGAAAGGGTACCGGGGTCCATCCCATTCCGTTGAGGTTCTTGGCGGTGGCGTAGTTTGCCGTGGAATCTGGATTGCCTGGGGATGTCCTGATCCCTCTCCGGTATCCCGGAGGGTGGCTTTGGGTGTCTCTCGGGCGACGGGTGTATCTCTGGAAGCCACCTTTCGGATTCCGGGGGTGGTGGCCGAAGGAGGTATGCTTTGTGGTGGATTTCCGGCCGCCCTCTCTTTTGTCCACCGAGGTAGCTCGGCAGATGTGAGATTGCTATCCCGGATTGCCGGTTTACTGGCATGATGGGTAGGGTATGGCACGGGTTCCATGCTGCATCTGCGCTACTTGCGGTGCTGAGGTCCTCTTGGGCGAGGAGGGAGATTTCTGGCCCTTTCATTCCTCCTAGGAACTATCCCTCCCCGGTCCCCCCTTTTTTTATTCTTTTTTTTATTTTTATTTTCTTTTCTTCTTTCTTTTTTTTTTCTTAAAAACAAAAAGAAAGAAGTAACCTAACCATGGCAGCCCTAGTCCATGAACCTGCTACCCCCGGGCCCCTTCTTGATACCGCACCCCGTTCTGACCCCGCCTTGTCTTTGGACCACTCTTCGGACACTCCTCATGCCTCTGTACCTCTCGCCGGTGCTGTTTCCTCACCCACTTCAGGTACTGAGGCCTCGACTGACTCCTTTGATTTATCTGACCTTCGCTCTCCTCTGACTATGCTTCCGGCCTCTCCCTCTACGGTGCAGCAATTTTCGAATCGCCGGCCCATTCCACGTCGGACCAACTCTGGTCCCACGCCTAAACGCCAACGACAATTAATGCTATTAATGATTTGGCCTCTAGTCTTCCATCAAATATTTGGTCATCACACTATGTTGATGACTTCGCTATTGCCTGTGCAGGCGCTGACTGTCACCTTATTACAGTTTCTCTCCAGCATGCAGTCGACCGTGTTTCCAATTGGGCCACCACACGTGGGTTTAAATTTTCCAACACTAAAACCCACCAAATTACTTTCACTAGACACTCTGTCATCTCCGATCATCCTTTGTACCTCTATGGCTCCCGTATCCCTGAACGTGATACAATCAAGTTTCTGGGCCTCCTCTTTGATCGTAGGTTATCCTGGAAACCTCACATTACCTCTCTGAAGGCAACTTGTCACAGCTGGCTGAACCTTCTTAAAACCCTTGCTCATCTTTCATGGGGAGCTGATCGTCAAACCCTCCTTCGCCTACGTTCCACCCTTATTTTATCGAAACTTGATTATGGTGACCACATCTATTCAGCGGCATCTCCTGCTACTCTCTCTAGCCTTAACCCCATTCATCACCAAGGATTACGTTTATGCCTTGGTGCTTTTCGCTCTTCCCCTGTCGAGAGCCTCTATGCAGAAGCGAACGTTCCATCCTTATCCGATCGCCGTGATGCCCATTGCCTTCGCTACTATGTACGCTCTCATGATCTCCGCAATCCTTCCATTTATAGAATGGTCACTGATATTAGTAGACATTCTTTATTTGTTCGCCGCCCCTGTTTACTCCGTCCCTTCTCTCTTCACCTTCATTCGCTCGTCTTCTCTTCAATTACCACCTTTCTATGTACATGTAGCATCTCGCTTTTCCCTACCCCCCTGGGAAGTTCCAGCTGTTCGAGTCTGTTCTTTCTCTCTCCCTTGCTCGAAAGCCCAACTGTCTACGGTCGCTTCCCGCTCTCTTTTTCTTGACCACTTTCACTCTCATTCTCATGGCATTGCTGTGTACACAGATGGCTCTAAGTCTTCTGACGGCGTAGGATTTGCAGCAGTGTTTCCGGACAGCGTCGTACAAGGGCATTTACTATCTTCGGCTAGTATTTTTACTGCTGAATTGTATGCCATCCTTACAGCACTTATCCGTATTGCATCTATGCCTGTGTCATCATTTGTGGTTGTCTCAGACTCCCTTAGTGCTTTACAGGCTATACAGAAATTTGATACACCTCACCCCTTAGTACTCCGTATCCAACTTTGGCTACGCCGCATCTTTACCAAGCATAAAGATATTGTTTTTTGTTGGGTCCCTGGTCATGTTGACGTACTGAGCAATGAACAGGCAGACACTGCTGTGCGGTCAGCAGTACATGACCTACCAGTTTCATGTAGAGGTATTCCATTTACGGACTATTTTGCTGCAATATCTTCCCAACTTCACACCTGTTGGCAACAACGTTGGTCTACTATGCTCGGCAACAAACTTCAATCTATTAAACCGAGTATAGGTTACTGGCCATCTTCTTATCACCAGTGTCGAGGTTGGGAGACTACTCTCTCCCGTCTTCGCATTGGCCATACTCGTCTTACTCATGGATATCTCATGGAGAGACACCCTGCTCCTCTCTGTGAGAATTGCCAAGTTCCATTATCAGTCAGCCACATTCTGTTGGACTGCCCACTTTATCAACGAGCACGCAGAATTTACCTCCGTCGTCGTCTTCGCTCTGCTGCTCTCTCTTTACCTTCCCTTCTCGCTGATGGACCCACCTTTCATCCAGACTCTCTCATTGACTTTTTGACAACTGACTTCACAAATTCTGATACCTTCAGCCCTTTCTACTTCAATCTCTTGCTACCCTCTACCCCCGTACTATCCCCTGCCCCGCTGTTTTCTGTAACCTACTGATCATCCCTCCTCCCTTCTGTCATCCAATACCCTCGCTTTCTTCCCTACCCTGCAGCGCTGTATAGCCCTTGTGGCTTAGCGCTTCTTTTTGATTATAATAGCTGTATAGCCCTTGTGGCTTAGCGCTTCTTCTTGATTATAATAATAATAATTTGATTATAATAATAATAATATACATAGAATGAATAAGTACAAACTATACAATAGATGAGAATATAATCCCTATGGGTTTAGTGCTCCCATGATAATAAAACAATGGACAAGAGACTTTCTGGTGGAGAGGAAAATGTAAACAAGCGATAAAAGAAAAAATATCCTCTTTGGGATCATCCCTCCTCCCTTCTGCCATCCAATACCCTCGCTTTCTTCCCTACCCTGCAGCGCTGTATAGCCCTTGTGGCTTAGCGCTTCTTTTTTATTATAATAATAATAATATACATAGAATGAATAAGTACAAACTATACAATAGATGAGAATATAATCCCTATGGGTTTAGTGCTCCCATGATAATAAAACAATGGACAAGAGACTTTCTGATGGAGAGGAAAATGTAAACAAGCGATAAAAGAAAAAATATCCTCTTTGGGAACCATCTCCAGTAGAGTACCACATGGATAAAGGAGATACAGTGGACCCCCGGTTAACGATATTTTTTCACTCCAGAAGTATGTTCAGGTGCCAGTACTGACCGAATTTGTTCCCATAAGAAATATTGTGAAGTAGATTAGTCCATTTCAGACCCCCAAACATACACGTACAAACGCACTTACATAAATACACTTACATAATTGGTCGCATTCGGAGGTGATCGTTATGCGGGGGTCCACTGTACTTGGGAGTTGACGTGTCGGCGGATGGATTTACGAAGGATGAGGTTAATCACAATTGATGAGGGAAAAAAGGTGAGTGGTGCGTTGAGGTATATGTGGAGACAAAAAACGTTATCTATGGAGGCAAAGAAGGGAATGTATGAAAGTATAGTAGTACCAACACACTTATATGGGTGTGAAACTTGGGTTGTGAATGCAGCAGCGAGGAAGAGGTTGGAGGCAGTGAAGATGTCCTGTCTAAGGGCAATGTGTGGTGTAAATATTATGCAGAAAATTCGGAGTGTGGAAATTAGGAGAAGGTGTGGAGTTAATAAAAGTGTTAGTCAGAGGGCTGAAGAGGGGTTGTTGAGGTGACTTGGTCATTTAGAGAGAATGGATCAAAGTAGAATGATGTGGAGAGCGTATAAATCTGTAGGGGAAGGAAGGCGGGGTAGGGATCGTCCTCGAAAAGGTTGGAAGGAAGGGGTAAGGGAGGTTTTGTGGCCAAGGGGCTTGGACTCCAGCAGGCGTTCATGAGCATGTTCGATAGGAGTGAATGGAGACGAACGGTATTTGGGACCTGACGATCTGTTGGAGTGTGAGCAGAGTAATATTTAGTGAAGGGATTCAGGGAAACCGGTTATTTTTATATAGCCGGACTTGAGTCTTGGAAATGGGAAGTACAATGCCTGCACTTTAAAGGAGGGGTTCCCCTCAAGGAAGGTTCCTTGATGCTGGTGAGGGGCTCTTGATTTAGGGAATTGGATCTGTGCTCCAGTTCCCCGAATTAAGCCTGAATGCCTTCCACATCCCCCCCCCCCCAGGCGCTGTATAATCCTCCGGGTTTAGCGCTTCCCCCTTGATTATAATAATAATAATAAAGGAGGGGTTTGGGATATTGGCAGTTTGGAGGGATATGTTGTGTATCTTTATAGGTATATGCTTCTAAACTATTGTATTCTTAGCACCTCTGCAAAAAGAGTGATTATGTGTGAGTGAGGTAAAAGTGTTGAATGATGATGAAAGTATTTTCTTTGTGGGGATTTAATTTCTTTTTGGGTCACCCTTCCTCGGTGGGAGACGGCCGACTTGTTGAAAAAAAATATATATATATATATATTTCCATGGGGAAGTGGAACAGAATTCTTCCTCCGTAAGCCATGTGTGTCGTAAGAGGCGACTAAAATGCCGGGAGCAAGGGGCTAGTAACCCCTTCTATATATATTACTAAATTTAAAAGGAGAAACTTTC